>NC_056743.1:1104651042-1104693542 GCF_019279795.1 Protopterus annectens
CTCTCTCTGCATGACTGCTGAAACGCATGTCCCCCCTGCAGCAGTGTGTGTGTGTGACATGGTTATACCATTTTAAGTGACTGTTAACCTTCCAGAGGCAATCCTTACAGCACCTGCAAATGTCAACCATCTGAATAGTAGTGGCAAACATTGCAAAACTGTATAAGCTCCATGGTTCATGCGCTATGTATATTGCACTATGTATATTGTGCTATCTTATGTATAACTAGCCAGGTAGGGGTTCTACTATCAACAAGGGCAGTTCATGAGAAGGTATGTGTGTGTGTATGCATGTATATCTCCCTACAGCAGTGTGCCTGTATTAGGACCAAAAACATACCTCTCAACCCATTACAGAAAGACATCTGGAGAGAGCCATACAAAAAAGTGGTAAAAAGCCCAAATATTAGGGTCAATCTTTAAATATTGCTCTGACAAACATGCAAAGTAGATAGCATAACAGGTTACGCATTTGCATCCATTTTCTGAAGGGTATGAAGTCTGACAGGAAAATATCTCTCATTATTGTGTAACATCAGTTTTTAATGATTTCACACTACTTTGCCAGAAAACCACAATTTTATGCCGGGTCTACATTATAAGATTGACGTTTGAAAACATCAAACAACATATGGTCGACACCATATGGTCGATGTCTTCAAACATCGACCTTATAAAAAGACAAAAAAAAAAAAAGAAAAAAGTACCCTAATGGGTTTAAGCAGGGGGAATGCACCCCCCACACCCCCCGCTACTTAAATATACCAACTCAGAGACCGCACTACATTTCAGTAAACAGAAATCTCCCCTTACAGAGATTTCTGTTTACACGCTCGAGATTCTGAACGATATCCTCGTGTCGACAATGTCAGATTCGACATTGTTGGCTTTCGAGAATATAATGTAGACCTGTTATGCCAAATGTAACAAAAATATGTGGCAAACATCAGGACATTCTGAAGACATCTGTAGAGGTGATAGTTATGGCCACCACCTGTCTCACCCTGCAGATTGCAGTCCATGTTTAGCTAGGTGTGACCTGTGACAACGACACAAACAATACAGAGGTCCCCACACTGTAGGATGACAAACATTTTTTAAGGTTGTCTACTACTTGCATAAAACAGTTATTTCACATCAGAAGCAGCACCTTACTGGTATGAGAAATAGCATAACTTATGGTAATGTGACACAAAGAAGCTGTCATATTGCAAACCAAGGGAAGTCTTGTCTGTTGCACTTGCCATGAGTTATGGTATGTCCTGCCAAGTGTCACAATACTACAATATGTGCCCCACATTCCACATTTGATAAGGTGGCAACCCTACTCTGTGTTGCCTATGTGTGTGCAATAGGTAGACATGTGTATGCCATGTGAGTAGCTTTTGTCCCCAATGACCCACATGTATGAAGGCATGAATGCTAACTGCCACCTCCCACATATGTAGGTACTGCCTAAAGCTGTGGCAACTGTGAGTAGTGTGCTGTCTGTCACTGATCCACAAACTGATGTTAACACAGTGCAATGAGTTCATACAGCGGGTATGGAATGATGGCTAGGTCCTGGCCTCCAGCTTAATGCAGAAAACAGTACCATCGTACCATATGGTGAGGACATGGACCCACTATTTCCCACATCAATCGCAACTCCATAAACACACAAACTGCATTGACAGACCTGGCTACTCAGGTTGATAACACTGTTGCATTAAGCCATTAAGTGGTGGCAGTGGTCAGAAAAGGCTTGGCTGTGGTTCACCACATAGATAAAGGGACTGCATCCAGACAAAAGGTGGACATTATCTCTGTATAGCTCTCAGTCAGTATAACAATACATTAGCAGCAGGGCATGTCTGGTATGTACCTATGCAGACATCTGCACCAAATGGAAAGACTATGTTAACACCCACAAAGGTTATCCATGCCCTTCAACACCTGTTCCATGCAGACAACCTTGAATCAGTACTGCCCCACTTGATATCAGATAGGTTGTCCACAGGTGGACTGTGGCATGACCAGATGGCAATGTTGTACTCAGCCCTTCAACAGCTACTGCATATATGTCAGTATAACTCTGTGTGCATTACTGGCACGACAGGCTTGAGTCACATATGAGACAGTAAAAAAACAGCTGGAGAGACAGGTTTGTCTCCCAGAAGCTGCCCTGTCTTAGGAATGCACTCCCCAAACATGTTAAACAGTGTACCATGCAGGCCATTATCAACTGCATCAAGGCTGAGTGGATGGGAAAAAAATCGGTCCCAGGGGTCCAAAGTTTGTCCAGCAATGCCAGGGGAAACAGGTGCTGATCGATAATTCTGTTGGGGATAAAGTACTGGCTAGGCTTGTAAGGGACCCAGGGGCAGTACTCTAGTAACCTCTTGTGTACCTATGAACCTGTGATCCTATGGAACTCCCAGGTGACATGTATCAAGAGTAGCATGTAGTGTCAAGGGGTATGCATGCAAGGTTATGCTGTCTTCCCCCATTGTCCCTCACACACTGTTCCATGCATACACATCTAGGTAAACATGCACATATACTGTACAACTGTACCTTGGCAATATAAAGGTCTCTGACTTGCCACTCCACCATCCTGAGCTCCCGTAATGGCAACAGATCACCACAACTTAGACACAGAGACACCTGGAACAAAAACAGAATAAGGTCTATGAGACAACAGTCAGTCAGCAGTACTAACAGCAATAAAGCATCATGGCCTAAAGGTACATACACTTTGATGTGTACGCATGATAATTGCCAGCAGATAGTACCTTACAGGGCATAACACTACTACAGTACAAACTGCCAATGCACATATTAGCATGTCCTTGCATTGATGGTATGGATAACAGGGATGTGGTACAGGTATCATCACATGCACAGGGTTTGATGTGGGGTTGCCAAAGGCCTAGTCTGTGCCATACATTTGACATTGTGTGTGTATCTGGAGGGGTGCTGGTCAGCTGGGCCATGTAGAGGAACTGTGTACATCTGTTGGTGACCTGCATGTGACAGTAATGGGTGAGTGTGTGCATGCACACAGTAAAGCCATGTGCCAGCCCTACACGAGGGTATGTTGGACAGCCATGGACTGTACATGGCAGAATCTGGCCACAAACATGGGAACTGACTCTGCCAGGAGTGGCACTGGCAACACCATGCCCAAGGCCAGATGTGATAATACTTCCTGACAGTGATGGGTGTCTGCTGGGTCTGTGTCCCTCATTGAACTGTCCAGGACCATGTGCCCATGACCTGCCACATTGTGGTGTGGACAGCACCCTCCCTTCAATAGTGCTTGTGGTACTGCCACTATGGGAGTGTGAGTGTGCATGGACACGTGGGCTCTCAGCTGATGTTGTTGCTGACCTATGTCCACATGTCTGATGCCCTACTCCCATCACATCTTCAAGCACAGACATTGCATGGTTAAGGGCTGACAATGTCTCACCCCACCATCTACCTAATACATCAGTGAAGTGACATAAGGCACACTCAGTGACTACAGGTTGATGTTCCCCAGACACACCACTGGTACCTCTGGATTTGTAGGGGAGAGGTATTGTTAGCACACACACATGTGGCATTCGTGCAGGATAATATGTGCATTTATCAACATGTACAGCACAAGCTGTAATACTACCCAAATTGCTGACATTCACAATATGTGTGCACATGTGTGCATTACAAAACCCCACCCACAGATTGACCTGACATATGCATACAAGTATGCAGAAGCTGCCACTATGAAAGCTACATGATGACCACTGGAGGCTTACCTGGACACTCCTTGGCAATGGAATCCATGCTACCTACCTCCACAACATATGCACTGATGGTTTCCTGTCAGCTGGTGGCTGAACCCAGGTTTGCCAGGAACTTCTCTGTGGCTGAGAGTGGTGGTTGTGTAGCAGGCCCTCCCCCTGTGCCAGCATGGTCCTTGGCCACAGCTGCAGTTCTTTGTTGTGCATGGTGTATGAGATCAGTAGCATGGTGTTGGACCTGTTCGTATCTCCTGTCCTGGTGGCCCACATCATTCACTGTTGCTACCAGGACTGCCCACAGTGCAGCACATAGTTGCTGGTTATGGTGACTCCTTGACAATAACACCTAGTGATGAAGTCTCAGGGCATCAATAACTGCAGCGATCTGAGCTTTTGAGAAGGGTGGGTTGCGATGTCTGTACATCCCATCTGAAAGATATGAACATAAAACACATCACAGGACTGCATACATTGTTCACCATTATGTACAGACCCTGCCGATCCACTTTTGCCAGCACTATCCATCACTAACCTCCACATCATACCCCCACCATCTATCAGCACAGTATGTCTGTGGGTATTGGCAACATAGTGGCAATACAGCAATACAGCATGCCCCCCTGATCCTGATGTTTCATGCTACTTGCTGCATGTGCTATGAGGTGTTGCAATGCATGTACCTGTTGCATCTATTACTGCTTGTTCATAGCCTGTCTACATGGTCTGCTGTGGTGTCAGACTCCTACTGTATTAGTAATCACCTGATCTGTAGGCCCACCCCTCAGTTCTCCCTGGCCTTCCTCCTTCAGATTCTGGATTATATGGCTGGACAATGTCCTACAGTTTCCCCAGCCAGTGTGGTAGATATGGGTGTCCTGGCACTGTGTAGCATCTGCCTCATGTACACGGATGAACAGCCATCTACAAACACCACCAAAGAACACAATGTGTGAGAGATGCAATGACAGTAGGAACCTGCAGTCCATGCTATCTCCCTGTCAAGGCCACATATTTGTCCCCAAACAGGTTGTCAACACAATCAGTACACCTCACAGACCACCCACACCTACACAACACACACAAGCATTTGCAGTGGTCCTCAACATACACATCCACAAACAAAGGGGATCTTCGAGGTAAAGCCACACATGAATACCACAGCCATACACAGCACATACCACACATGGCCACATGCCTGTGTCTCACAGCCATGCAGACATCAGCCCATGTCAAACATGTTACACATAGCGGACTCCAGTGGAGACACATTGGTGTGCCTCAGACCTGGTTGTGTATGTGGATGGTCACAGTTACTTGTGTGTCACATGACAGACTCCTCCATATTGCATACGTACTACTGTCTCTCAAAAACAGGTACTGTCATGGGTCTGTCACAGTACATGTTGGTGTGGCTGACCACACATATACGTCCCTGGACTATATGCAGTGAGACATGAGAAAGCACACTGGTTATGCTGCCACCCAGACTAATGCCACAATACAATCAGGGAATGATTGTCCTTAACATGTTCACATTTATCCTGTGATATTCTAGGGGTTCCAGTACCTGTGAGTCTGGGATGATATGGTAAACAAACCACGATGCTCTGCGAGAGATGGCCTCCATCTGTCTTCACTGGTCTTCATGCATCTGGCAGTGGTTCTCACCAGTCCCATAGTGACTCCATTAGTAAAAGTGGTGAAGTTATCGCTACCAACATACAAGTACCAGTGCAGCGCACAATGAAGGCCATGCTGCTAAATGCTAAAGGTGTACACATGACTTTCTCCTCACTGCAAGCAGTCCTAACCCTGGGAACTGCAGACATCTGCGCACTCACACAGACCATGGTTCAAAGATGCAGAGAACACCCCAGTCTTACCTGGGCAACCATCCTATCATGCATTCAAAAGCCAAAGTGTGGCCGGTAATGCCATGGGACATGGGGTTTCCATATATATGAGACACACACCTCCACACTGTACAGGCAGTAAGATGCACAGGGGACACTGCAGCAGGAGTTAACTGTTGCCAGCACACACCTATTCAATTCACAGCTAGCTACCAGCCACAACATGTGACCAGGAAGCCCATTTTGCCTATATGGACCTCATCAACTGTGTTAAGATTCGGGTCTGTACTCTGATCCTGGGTCAGTTGAATAACCCTAATATACATTGTAAGATGTACCCATGCCAGCACTCAAATGACCAGAGAGCCATCAACAGTGGGAGTATAAACACCTTGGTGTGGCCAGGGGCTACCCCCCACATGAGGTGAAGGTGTATTGCAGTTGACATTACACAACATGGGTTACCACTGCAGCATCCCTACAGTGTCATCCTCCATGACAAAGCAACCATCATGTGGTCACATTTGCATTACCCATCTCCCACAATACACATCTAGCTAGGGTCAGCCATACATACACCCCCAACATGGAATACATCCTTCTGAGGAGGTATACACAGCCTCACAGGCCCCAACCACTCATTAAGGACTGGCACCAATATCCACACATACACACAAGCGCTATATGTGCATTTGTACAGATGCATGCAGTCAAGTATATCAGACAGGCCTAAATCATCCTCTGCTAGGATATGTACACCTGTCTGATAGACATCTGGAATACATGCTGTCCATAACAAGGATGATATACTGCTGTCCGAGACAAAGTAGGGGCAGGTGCCCATTTTGGAGCAACGTCTCCTTAGCATGTACATAAGAATGGGATCAGTCCTGCAAACCTGCACAACAAACACAGAGCTTATATTGTCTATATCCACTACAGACAGTCATCTCCCCTACTGCACATATGTCTGTAACAGCACAGGAAGCACCTGCAGCTGCTGACTTGTGGCGCTGAAGGACACCAGCTGTACCAGTGCTGTTGGTATAGCATACTGGATGCTTGACAGAGTTTGTGTAGACTTCACCCCCTGTCTTCCCCATCAGTACATCAGGATATCCACAGTACCTCCCCTGTCTCCTATATGTAGGGAACAGGTCATCACTGCCATGTGAAAGTCATAGTATACATCTGACATGGGAGCCTATCACATCACAGGATGCACCCTACATGACCCCAAGTATAACCTTGTAACACCATAAGGAACCATATTCAAAAGAGGACTGACTACTTTGTCCCAGCCATTTGATGGACGACTACTGTCACCCCTTTAGACTAAGGTGGGGCATCCCCCACTCAGTCACATGATAGATCCAGCAGCCTAACTAGGCTGTTCTGCAAGGCCATAGCACAGTTTATAGTGAACCCCATTAACAAGGGCATTGGCAACCTGCACATACTCCATCACGCACACTTAGGCTTTGTCAAGGAAGGGTTCATGTCTGTTACACTCGGTTGACCTCTATGACACTCACCACCATATGTTACCATAGGGGTAAGTACACCGGTGTGCAGACATGACTCACCTATTCCACATAGGGGATGCCATCTCAAGCAGTTGACCCATAACTAGGTGTGTAACCTTTTGTTCCATGTTTGGGCCTCTGTTATGCATGGCGTACACTTCTGAGGTGCATGTAACACCCATTAGCCTATGTCAGACCATGTCTGCTGATGACTGCATGCTGTGTGCCATCACCAGATTCCCTAGTAATGTGGACATCTGCCTAGGAGGCTCTCACACAGATACATAACTGCTGCCAGACACATGGCCTCAGGCCACATACCAGGATATGCAGTGTCAGCCCCTTTGGAGAGAGTGACATCCCCACATATTATAACAGTACTAACAACATCCTAGGCATGCAATCAGTCCTAAGGGACCTATGGACACAGGTCTTTGGCAACATGTCATTTCAGCACAATGTTGCTTCCATTGTAAGGTAAACCTTCTACATGGCCCATATCATACTTAAGGGTATGTCATCAAGGGACATGGGGTATAAACATCCTCATATTCCCCCAATGAGGCCCATTATTGTGTATAATTCTCCATTCATCATTCACATCACACAGCACATGCAGCAGCTAGGGACATCACAGAGGTTCCCCGCCAGGGAATACCAAGGCATCAGACATCTACCACAGACTGATAGGCTATAAGGCCAACCCTCTACCCGGTTTCATGCATACTCCTCAGGGGTGACCTCAGTGTGGCATGCAAGGCAATCACGGACTCCACATTGCTGGGACTGCTGCACAAGTGCAACTCATGCTACACTCTGTTAACACACATACCTTCAACCAGGCATGTGGCATGAACTGGGCATGTTGGCAGCTCAGATGTGTGTCCCGCACAATCACCCTGAAGTGGAATGGGCACCCTGTCCACATCAGGCAGGGTAGCTATTTACACCTTTGCAGGTGTAACCTAGATAACTGGATAGTTAACTGCACATACACCCTTAGGATACCACCTGTGTTCCTGTTGGACTGGGGCATCAAGTGCTGCCTTGCATCTGGCCTAGGCATATGGCTGCCCACGACCCATAGCCTAGTATCCTCAAATGATACCAGGAATACCAGATATGGCCTGAGTGCTGTGACAGACTGTGTTGTTATGTGTCCACACCCTTCACTGGCATTAACTGTTGGGTGTCTCCTATGGGCAACATTACAGTACTATATCATCCAGCCTACATCTGACAAAAAGAAGAGGAATACTACAAGTGCATGTGGAAATTTCAGCAACATCTGTGCTACACAATAACTGAGAGCAGTGCATATATGGTGTAGGGTGTCCTCCTCATAGGTGTCTGAAATCTGCAGTACCCAGATGTTTGCGGAATGTGTACATGTGCCTAATAGATGTAGACTCCATGCCAGACAAATGGGGATTTCCGGACACCAGTTGGACAATACGTGATGGTTGTCCCTTGAGTTTGGGGAATGTGTCTGTGACATGCCAGACCCCTGGGAACACAGTAATGGTACATGAATATCTGGTACTGTATGCATTCCCTTATATTGTATTCTCAATATGTACACACTACTGCTGAGGCAGAGCCAGTGTCCCCCACTACTAGTGCCTATAACCTGCTGGCCTGCTGCAGGGTTCACTAGGTATGCTAGCCGTAGGTGTCACACAATGAGATACAGGTGTGGAGTACACGGTGACCTAGCCAGATTATGTCAGGAATGGTCAGGGACACCTGGACAATCTTTGAACTAAGCCTGTATGACATTCACAGACTGAGAGGGGATTACTGACAGTACATGATGTGATATGCCAGCTGTATCCACCACTACTTACTGCCAATATTGTACAACAGACAATCCAGTAGCAGTCATATGTGAGCTGACCATTGCTGGGTGACTCAGGGGCCAGAGCTGTGATCTCTGTCACTGCAGACAGAGCCATAATGGATGGCCATAGGTGCTGGACAGCAGACTAACAGCTACATGTCAGTCCATGAAATGTTGTTGAGACCTACTGTTTAAATACCCATTTCCCATGACTGCATCCCCCATCTGTATTCCATTACATGCTTAATTCTATGACATACCTGGTATATTGCTGTACTCCTTTGTAAGAAGAAATCCAGTTGTAGTCTCCTAGGGAATCGCAGCCTGTCTTCATAAAGAAAGTGTCAGACCTGTTTACCATAGGCAGCAGATTGCCTTTTGTAGGTAATGCTCATGAACAGGTGATTAACTGTGCACCAGTCTGTGACTTCCACTTGCTAACTGCATCCAGAACAAGTGGGTTGCATTGCCATTAGCTAATGGCATGGGAACACAGTCCTATATTTAAGGCCTTCATGTAGGCTTTGGCCCTTTTCCTGGCCTGTGAGGAGGACATTGTTGAGATGTGGGAGCTACAGCATCACAGGGGGTATGAAGAAATACTGCTCACTGTTTGGATTGATGTGTTATGTACACAGTTTTGCATGCTATGTTTGGCCATTGTTAACAGAGTTTGTGATTCTGTGGCAGGTTACTGTTGAACAATGTGTTGGGCTCAGTAAGGAGACAGGCAGATGTGAGTGTCATACATGGTTTTATTTGAATGTGCATGCTGGGGCAGTTTATGCTTTTGTATCAGCTGTGTATGTTTGTAGGGGGACACTGTGATAGATGCCCCTGTCACTTGAACATCCCCCCAACCCTTTATGTATGGGTATTGTGTGGATGCCCTGTTCTAGGTGTTTGGGAGGTATGGTAGGTCTGTAGCAGGTAGCTGAACATACAGCTGCATGTGTGGCAGGCTGCAGCTGCTGCATTCTGGCCAGGAGTCATACTAGGGATTGTGAAGACATTGGGGGATAGCAAGCTGTATATGTCAGTGAGGCAGCAGTGTCAGCTCTTGTGCCACAGCATGGCCAAGGTGAGGATACTCATTACAGTCCAGGTTAGGCACGTGCCTCTGGTACATATGTTAAGTATAGTACCATCTAGAGACTGGTAGGGGAGGCCTAGGACATGTATTGATATTTGTGACATGTGTCCCACCCCTGTAGGCCTTTGACATGCTACTGTGGGTGACAGTGACTGTGGTAGCAGCAACCAGGTCTGCTGGACATTGCATGGCTCAGTTATTTCTAGGTTGTATTGCCAAGCATGTAGTTGTGCAACAGAATGGACTGTGGGCCTGAACTGTGGGTGTCCAGATGTCAGACATGCTAGGAATTTTACAGATAGAGCTACTGAGTAATTATTATGGGAGGTGTAGTTGAATGACATATGTGCATGCATACAGTGTGTTACACAAGATTGGCATATACATGGGTGTTTGGATGGCTATGACATGTGACACTGACCTAGCTGTCATGCTTTTGTAAAATCAATCTTCACTGCCTTGCCAATACATGACAACCTTGCCATACGTAGGTGACACAACTGTGGACATTCTGCAACAGTCTGTGCAGTTGTCAACTGTACCTGATATCAGAGGCCTCCTGTTAATCCATCAACATGTCTTTGGCTGGGTTTACTATCAAAAGCTCGAAACTTACAACCGCAAATGGTGGTTTCTGTGACGCATATGCTCTACTCATAAATATTAACTAGGTCCAAAGGTCGTTGCAGCAACATCAACAACGTTCTGTTGATATTAATGTTGGCAGCTACCATTGCCAACCATGCTTTGTGTCCCTGCCTTGTGTACATCCTTCTTAATGGACGGACACATAAACGTCAACATTCTGATTGTTGCTCCTCCCATATTCGAGGAGGAGCCTGTTGTGTAACTGAATTTCAACATTTTGATTGCAAACCCTTTGGCTGTGTACTGGTTTGGTGTCTGCATCACAGGCCCAAGTATGCTGTCATTTAAAACTTTATATGTAGAAGCAGTGTCACTGGTACTCAGGATATCTTCATAACAACACCAATAATTCCCCAGAGTTTAGTTGGCCTACTGGTGTATTATAGTGAACTGTAGTTCAGAGGTTTCTGGGGCCAATACTTGGCGGGGGTGTCTTTTTTCCGTAATGTTACATGACTGTAGTGCATGATATATTTACAAAAGCAGTAGCAATTTCCCCACAGCTGATTTGGCCTATTGGTGTGTTGCTCTGACTGTAGTTCAGAAGGTCTTGGCTTTAATACTTGGCAATGGTGTCTTTTTCCCCTAATGTTACATGACTGTACTGCATGATATATTTATAAAACCAGTAGCAATTACCCAGAACTGAGGTGGCCTAGTGGTGTGTTGCTCTGACTGTAGCTCAGAAGGTCCTGGGTTCAATGCTTTGTAGGGGTCTCTTTTTTCCCCTAATATTACATGACTGTACTGCATGATACATTTACAAAAGTAGCAGTAATTCCCAGAGCTGAGTTGGTCTTGTGGTGCATTGCTCTGACTGTAGTTCCAAGAGTCCTGGGTTCACACCTTGGCAGGGCTGGTTATTTTGTTGTTGGGCAGAACAGTGTCTGAATCAGATAAGGTGATTAAAGTAGTTTTAAGTGGTTTTAAGAGGGTTTGCTTGGGTTTACACAGCGTGCCAAGATGCCAATCAGTGCTTAAACCCACACTATTTTCAAAAAAAAGAAAAGAAAAAATGGTTAATAGAAAACTGGTGAAATGGGGGCAAGCAGGGGGGGGAAACAATATGAAAGGCAGCTAGGGATGTGCAGGGCAGATGTAGGAAAGAACCATAGCTCTCCATTTCTTGTGCAACAACAGTTGTGCATGATGTAGGCAATTTGAAATTTGGAGCCTCACACCCCACAGGGATGGGTGTGGGCAACATAACTTTGTTGATTGATAGGATAATTGATTCATGGCAGTGTACGTGGGAGCAAAATGAAGAGCTATGTATGGGACAAATTATTTTTGGGGACAGATGGCCTTTTTTTTAGGTGAGAGTGGGGTCTTGGGGAAGGGTTATAGGTATATTTTGGGAGGTAAGTTGGGTAGGAGAGGTTGCTTTTGCAGACAGACAAGACAGCAGACAGGGGTGGTGTATAACACATGAGGGGGGTAAACACCTTGGACTTGGAGGTTGGTTGGGAATCAGAGGACCAATTGCCCCCAGATGGCAAGAGTGGGACTGAGATCCCCACCCATGAGCAGTCACCACTGCCCCTTCACAGCCCCAAAGGTGGCTGTGCTGGGGGCTGGGTGCCAGAGCCAGCATGTCCCTCGAGGTGCACCAGTCTGCCCTTGATCTGGTGCAGTCTATCATCCAAGTCATGTTGGATGACCCTGCGCACCATACCTGAAACCTGATTCTCCTGTCAGTGCCTGTGCTGGGGGGACAGGCCCCATCCCCTGAGGCAGTTTCACCTAAGGGTGGTGCAGGACTAGCAGAAGGAGCAGCTCCAGGTTGGGTCCCAGATGTGCTGGAACCCGGTGCCATGGCCAGATGAGGTGGGATAGGCAGATCAGCTGGAACCAGCCTTCCCAATCGTGCTATGTTGTTGAGGTTTCCCAAGGTGTATTGGTTAGTCATGAACAAAACATTTCAGTGTTAGTTATAACAGCATGCATGGGAGTTCCAATTAACCCAGAACAATAGAATTGCATAGCAAATGGAACACAGGTATAAATGGAATAACAGTCATTATTTTAATAGCATGCCAGTAACAGTTGTGGCAAAATGCTAAAAGTGGTGGAATTTCAACAAGGTATTTTAGTATGCAACCACTGAAATATATAACCAATAATACAACACAAGCCCGAACATTAGGTTTTGAGAACAACATATGTGGAAATGAAACCATACATGTAGTATAACAATAATAATTTGTGATGCAGATAAGGGATGAGAGGAGAGAAAAACATTCCATTAACAACTGTATGGGTATATTTTTTACATCAGTACTGCTGAATACTCTACAGGTCTGTCGTTAATTTACATCTACATGCGCCCCATAGCTTCTGTACACATGCATACCTCCTAAGCTGTTGACATGGCATGGTATGGGCCAAGCTGTAAGAACTATAGGTACATAACTACAGGGGACTCGTATATGTCAGGGTAACATATATGACTAACAAGGTGTACCCTGCACTGATGTTGTGTGAGTGTGCTACTGGCATACTTCAACTAGATTTATACCTGTGTCCAAGGTTATTGACAGCAGTGATCACTGGCCGTGACAGGGTGATACTTGAGAGTACATGTATCGTGCTCACTGCATGGACTATATACCTATCCTGCTGTCATTCATAGGCATGGTAGACATTAGTATACCCTTCATACAGCTATTAAGACATTTCTTTACCTGTAAGTCCTGTGTGGAAATATCTGTTAACAGTAGTGACAGTTTCTATTAATAGTCAGTACTACTTGTCTATTACTATAAATACATGTTAACACCCGTACCTAGATTCAAATTCTGGTCTCTGTGTGTAAAAATAACAACAGATGTATTGCTTATCACACTGAGGTACTGGGACACTGCTGTGTGTTGGTTGACTGATATGTGCCTAGAGCTCACCTGCAGACAAAGTCTGACCTGGTAATATCGGTAGAGTGTCACAGGAGACTGCAGTGACCGCTGAACATGCATGCATGAGATTCACGCATGACAGAGATAGTAGGTGATGTGTGTTGTAATACTTGGAATGCAGGTATAGACAATTAACCCCTAGTGGATGGGAATATGTGTGATCCGTACTGACCATATCAGGGTGCTGGGATGCCTACCTGACCCATATACATTTGCAGATGCTATATTTGCAGTCTACAGCTACTACTATGCCATACTTGCCTGCATCAGCATATCTATATTCAGGAATGCATATAGCTGAAATGCAAAGGTTAACACCAGACAATCTTGATGGAAAAACACTATAATACCTTACACATTACTATTCAAGGTTCACATGCTAATGCATAACATATATCAAATTGCATTCTATCTTTTAATACAGCTCCACATTTACACTTTAGAATAACAGTTCTTTTGCATCCAAACTTCAGTCACTTCATGGTGTTATACCCATATTTGCTTTGCAACACCTGTAAAATTAGATTTCTTCAACAGCAGAACAGAATGCACAAAACAATTGGCGGAAGACAGCTTTATTGAGAGTGACATGACACAGTCATTGGTATACATTTGACAAACTTTATTGTACTCCAGTTTAAATAATGCATGCATTGAAGGTGTGCTGTTATTACAGAACCTATGCAATACTAACACTTTTATCTTCACAAGTCTGACTGCATTTGTAGTGTATTTCCTGTAGATCATGAACGGATGTCATTTATTCCCTTCACATTTAGAATGCCAGTGTACTTTATTACCAGATGATTAGTATTAATACCATAGACACATGACATTTCTACACATTATTACTGTTATTGCAGTACAGGCAGAACAGAATATACCTAGTGGCAGTTACTACTGTACTCTTTCTTATTTATATTACTATCAGTGGCAGCTGGTGACTTCAATTCAAAGGGGGGCTGCAGGAGACAGCTGAATGGGAGGGGTCAATGGGAAGGGGTGTGGCCAACTAGAAAGGGGAGAAGCTATGCTCAAAACCACAAAAACTAACTAAATACACTGCCCTGGGTGCCAAACCATCATTATGAGAATCCAATCAAGACAAAATGAAGTGTAGAAGAATAAAAATATTTCAATGCATTGGCTGCAAGATAGCTTACTTAATATCTAGATGGAAACAAAAAAGTTGTGAGGCATGAAAAAATAAATTACTTTTTAAATACATTAATGGAATGCCAGTCAAAATCAAGTATAAGAAAAACAAGCAGCACTCAACTCAAACCACTTTTTGCACTGCAGTTCTAATTATAATTTATATTCAGCTTTATTGAAGTACCAAGTAACATGCTGAAAGTAGAAATCTCTGATGCCCCCACTTGTAAAAATGTTTCTTATCCAAAAAAAGACCTGCTGCCTGACAACTATCTATTTGTTTCATGGGGAAACATGATCAAAGTAAAAAAATAAAAAGCAAACAAGAAATAAGCTCAAGATACATTGCTTAAAAGGATTACTGTACAGGTTATGGACCATAGAATTGACATTCTGTTTAGTTTACGGGTAAAGCCTGAAAAGATGACTGGAAGTCTCCAAGTGTAATGAGCTTCTTAAAATAATGTAATCCTGTCCTTTATTACAAATACTGTCATATGCATTTCAATACCCAAGACTTATACATTATCTAGTTAAGTATTCTCTACATGGCAACAACAGAAAGGCTTTCAATGTTGGCAATTCTTTAGCAGTATGCTTATTAAAGCTTACTTGTATCTTACGATCTCAGCCAAGCTTACCTGATGGTCATTAAAGTATTGCTACTTAAACACAGAGCAACAGGCACTTTGAGTAATAAGCATAAATCAACAGTACAAAAAATATGACAGAAACCAGACCATTCTGCAAAAATCAAGGACAGATGAAAAGCCACTCTAGTACTTGTGTCTACCTTGGATCGGGGGATACTCTGCACATTTACACTGCATAACTACCCCTTGCCTTGCTTCGACACATCCAGCATCACTACATGGGGGAGTGGGGTGCAACAAGTATGTCACAATTTGAAATGTCTCTGGCTGACTGTGATGACCCTGACACATTTGTCATACGTCTCAACCTCAGAGCAAGAAATCTGGACAAAGCCATACAAAAAAGTGGGACAAAGGCCCATAAACAAGGACAATTTTTAAATATTGCTCTTATAAACTTAGAAAGATAATAGAATAGGTCTTGCATTAGTATGGATTTTCTGAACGGTATGAAATCTGAAACTCAAATGTCTGTCATTATTTTCTAACTTCAGTCGTTAATGATTTGTCACTAATTTGCCAAAAAAAACACCATTTTATGAGAAATGGACCAAAAATGTGATGTAAAAATATAAAATAGCCACACAATACAGCTGGGAACCTGTCAAAGAAGGGACACTTTAATATTAATACTGCTAACTTGAGCAGCTGACAAAATAAAAGAATCTACATGCATTTCTGAAATAAAAGTAATCTATAACTTGATTATTATAGTTATTTCTTAATTGTAAACCCTCCATGCTTTCTTCCAAAATTGCTATTTTGCGGAGGGATTATTAGGGGGAAGAGCAACATTTTGAGCCAAAATTAGGGACAGTTGAGAGGTTTGGCTATGCCTAATTCTGTAAAGCAATTTATTTGCATGTACCTCTGAACCTGTTAATGCAATAAATCTGGACAAGGCCAAATATATTGGACGAACATATAAACAGTACTAAAAATTGCTCTTGTATAAACTGAGACAGTTGATAGAACAACAAGTCTTACTTTAGCATGCATTTTTCTGAAGGTTATGAAGTCTGAAACTCAGTGTGTCATTACTTAGTGACTTAATTCCTAAATGATTTGCCAGAAAACCACAAATTTTATGAGGAACAAACCAAAAATAAGAAGCAAAAATCTATTCATTCTTTGAAAATCTGGACAGTTGGGAGGTATAGTTCAGCTGGGGCAGTCTTTAAGTTTGCCGCCCTTCCCCCTCACAAAATCATTGTCGAATGGAGCCTCCCTCTGCAGCCATTCCAATGATCCATTACTTGGCTATTTCACTCCATTTACCATAAACACTAATGTGTATACTGATTTACTTCTATGATGATTTGGACTTCATTTGAAAGTTTTATTTTGTATTTTACAGCACAAACACTAAGACATCTGCTAAACAAACTTAGCATTAAAACTTCACTGCCCTTGAAACTCACATTCATTGAAACAGCATTGAAACCCGCATTCAAAGAAAATACATTTTACCAGTGGCAGATAAAGATTAATTCTGGGCTGTTTTCAAATCATAGGCCCCTTGCATATGAAACATACATGTGCTCTTTGATACACCTTCCTATTGTTTTGAACATTTTTCCAGTAAACTATGAAACAAAATGCATGCACCAATAATGACAAAACTGCCCAATTCAGAACATCTTTTCAGTAAATAATTAAACAAAATGCATGCACCCATAATGACAAAACTGCCCAGTTCAGAACATTTCCATTATAAAAGTCTACTCAAACTTCTACAGTCCACCATTATCAGTAAATATGCACAATCTTTGAAGAAGTAAAAAAGTCATCTAAATAATTTCACATTAAATAAATCTGTAACTAATGAATAGGTTGCTGCTAGCAAACACCTTTATATTTCATGGTTTAATCGAAAAATAAAGTGTCTGATGCCCCTGAGGAATAAATTGCCTATATTACATTAAAATGATAAGCTAGTAATATTGCAATAGGAAATGGATGGCATACTGATAACAGGCTCATAGTTAGTATCTTAATGTTTTCAGTATGGCAGCATTCACCCCTTGTGGGAATAGAACCAACAACCTTCTGCATCAAAAGCAAGTACACAACCTGTTGTGCTATTAACAATGCAAGCTGACTTAGCGTAAGCAGCACTAAACTTCTCTTCCCCTGCAGCTCTCAGCTCTTTGTAAAATCTACTCAATACTCAACTGCATCTCAACTTCGCAGCACAAGAAATCTGAAAAAACCCAATTTATTGGGGGGGGGGGGGGGTCAAAAGTCCAAAAACCAGGGACACATTAAACATTGCTTGTATAATCTTGGAAAGTTGCTAGAATAAAATGCTGTGTTACCACCATAAATTTTACTGCGAAGTTCCCTGTGCAAAAGAGTCAGAGCAACATACCACTATGCCAAATCAGCTGCTTTGTGAAAGAAACATTCTGTTACCACCATACATTTTACTACCACTGTCCCTGTGCAAAAGAGTCAGAGCAACATACCACTATGCCAAATCACCTGCTTTGTGTAAGAAAAATGCTGTGTTACCACCATACATTTTACTGCCAAGGTCCCTGTGCAAAACAGTCAAAGCAACATACCACTACGCCAAATCAGCTGTTCTGTGAAAGAGCGGAAGACTGAAACTTAAATGGCTATCATTTAGTGAATTCAGTTCTCACCATAGCTGTCAACCTCTTAGCACAAAACACCTGAACAAACCCAGTAATGAGGGAATACAGCCCTCAAACATATTCAGTGAATTCAGTTCTTGCCATAGCTGTCAACCTTAGCACAAAAATCCTGGACAAAGCCAATAATGGGGTAATACAGTCTCAAAAATAAGGACAAATTTCAAATATTCATCTTATAAAATTAGAAAATTGCTAGAATAAAAGGTTGTGTTAGAATAAAAGGTTGTGTTACTATGTATTTTCTGAAGAATATGAAGTCTGAAATTCAAATGCCTGTCAATTTTGCTTCTGATGGAACAAAAACAATTTTCAGCAGAGGCCCAGGGAGACACATGTCTTTGTAAAATGGCAGGACACCAGAGCAAATCCACACAAACACAGGGATCAGATGCAGACTACACACAGAAGGCACCCCAGCCAAGAATCTAACCAGAAAATCTATAGCTGTAAGGCAACAGTGCTACCACTGCACCATCAAATATGTAAGGAATTAAACATTCAGAAACCTGAAGTCTGAAATTCAAATGTCTGTCAAGTTTATTTAACATTTGTTAATCAGGACAGTCTGACTTGGAACAAAAAAACAATTTTCAGCAGAGGCCCAGGAAGAAATAATGCAGACATGTCTTTGTAACATGGGAGGACACAAAAGCAAACCCCAAACACAGGGAGAAGATGCAGACCCCACACAGAAGGCACCTCAGTCAAGACTCAAACCTGAGAACATGCAGCTGTGAGGCAACAATGCTACCACTGCACCATAAAATATCAAGCATTGTAACATTTAGAAGCCACAGATATTATGAGGAACAGATCAGATCAAATATGAGGCAAAAATCTACAATTTTTTTTACAAATGGTGGTGGGTAGGGAATTCAGGTCCTTAACACCTGCATACAAGGTACAGGGTTCAAGCCTGAGGTATTCCCTACCACACCACCATGAATTTGTTCTAGCCACCAGTATACAGCAACTGGGGCATTTACAAACACATACACACACACCTGGAGTGGCACCATCCCTTCAGACTCCATAGCGACACTCCAAATCCCTTCAGTACATGTAGATCCCTTCCCTTCAGACTCCATAGCTCTGCTGCTCATGCATTACATCCACCACGCGAGATTCCCCTGACGAGACTCTTGGAGCACATCCACCACGTGAGATCTGAGACTCCAGCCCTGCCTGCCGACATTGCAGTCCGGGTATGATCCGTTTCCAGCGACAGTCTATGCAGTTAAAACTGCATAGACTTCTGGGATCTCTGCTGTTACATGTTTCCCAGTCTGGACTGCTGCTGAGATAGTCTGCACATGCTCCAGACTGTCTCAGCAGCAGTCTGGACTAGTGCACAAAAGTCCGTTATTTTTATCCGCAAATTTTAAATTCTTTTATTTCTTTACTTTTTATTTCTTTACTTTTCTTTACAGCTAGGGGGACTGCAGTCTGGCAGTTCAATAGCACGGGCCGCCCCTGATTACTATATATTGCAAGATATATCTGTATTCACTACACTCTTGGCAGGCACTCTGTGTGGACCTCCAAGTTGTGAGCCTTCTCTTCCACAGCTGTGGGAAGGGAAACACACCATTATGCATACCTGTCTATCAGATATTCATGCTAGAATTTGGTAAAGCAATGGTTCATATACTTACAAACTTCTGGAGCATTCTGGTCCCAAGCATCTTGGATCCATTGGTCCATGAACATCCCCTTCCTCTGCTTCAGGTCATCATAATGATGATGCACCTGCTCACCAGTGTGGGGGATTCCAGTAGCATTGGTGAGGTCATGTGCCAGATGGTCCCAGGCCTCAGACTTGTATTCAGAGCCCTGCAGCAGTCTGCCATCATGGTCTTTAATAAGGAGCCCATCCATGAACCTGGATTTCAACATGCCCGAACACTGTGCTCTAAAGGGTGTTCCCTCTCCAACTCCAGCCGTAGCTCCTGCAGTGATAAAACTCCAACAGGTTTTGGCTGTATTACCACCTGTAGAGCTTAAATAAGGCTATTTTCCCACCCTTTGCTGTCATTGGACCAATTGAGTTGAGCAGTGCTTAAAATGGCAAATGATTAGCAATGCTTAGTGGTGTGCAAACCCGCTTAACTGAGCTGAGGACTGCTTAAACTGGGAGTGCTAATTAGTGCCCAAATCAGCTAAGCAGAGCTGCATATTGCTATGTACTGCTAAAACAGGTCCTGTTTGAGTATTGCTTAGCTTGGCTTAGCAGTGCTTAGCAAAATGTAGCTAAGGGCAAACAAGATTTTTACATAATAAAACATATGTATTGACATTAATTACTCATTATTGATAATTCATTATTATGTGTATGTATTTTACTTTACATGGCCTCACCCTATGTACTTTAATTACTTTACCTTGGGGTGTGTCTGTACTGTACTGGACACTTGTGTTTAACTGGAGGTTTTCACTACATATCTCCACTGACACTGGGATTCTGGACCAGCTGCACTAACCTGGTTAACAAATATCAATAACTATGATGGTAAAAAAATGAAATAAAAATATATATAGAAATGCTTTCCGATATAAAAGCTGAATGGCCTATCTGCATATTCAAACCATGCTCTTACTGCACACAAAACCATAACTCTAACCATTCAGCTAACTCGGCTGTGAGGATTTTAACTATACATTTCTATATAGCTTTTTGTTACGTTTAAGTACTGCTGAGCGATGTGTTGCACCATGCAAACCCACTCAGCTATGCTTAAACTTGACCTTTTGTATAACAATTAAAAGCATCTGGTTTCTATTTTTAGATGTCTAGCAAGTGTTTATTGCTAAGCGCTGTGCTGCGCTGTGCAAACACACAAATAAAAAAATATAAAATAAAATAAAAAATAAATGTCAAAATCACATTTTCCCATTTAATTTCAGTGCTGTACGGCACTCTGAGAGTACAAGTGGTGTGTTACAGACACTGTAACACACCCCCTGTGTGACATAAATGTTAATAATTATAAATATGTATTCAAGGACACTTTCTTTAATCTTTTAGTGCCATATGGCAGTTTGACATTGCAGGGGGTGTGTTATGGACACTGTAACACCCCCCCCATGTGACATATATTAACTAAAGTATAAATAGGTGTCCGAGGACACTTTACTTTAATCTTTTAGTGCCATATAGCACTTTGACAGTGCAGGTGGTGTGTTACACATCTCTGAGCATTGTAACACACACCCTAGCACTGATTCAGTAACCATGTACATGGCTCTCCCTCAGTAGCATGCCTTCATGAATATGCAAGGCACGCTGTCAAGGGGGGAGGCTGCAGACACGGGCACCATTCACTCTGTAGGGCTTGGACTATTCCCATATAGAGTTTATTAAATCTGTGGGGAAGTTCTGAGTATGCTTTCATACTGCCAACAGCAAAATATTTGTAATCAAAAATTAAAAAAATAGCTATGTTTACTAATGTGTGTAAAGAGAGTCTGATAAGCACATAAACCATAATAATTGCTTTATTAATTTTTGTATTATTTTTTCCTGATAAAGTTCAAGGGTTTATTTTCTGGAGATGGATTGCTACCAACATTTCAAAATGTTTTAATGTTGGGGCTCAAATGAAGATTTTTCTAATGGGAATAGAAGCCATGTTTGTAAAGTAGGATCTGCTCTGGACGCTGGCATGTAGTTGCTGAGTGATGAGTTTTGATGCCTCCTACTGTATTGCTAGATATTAATCCCATTCATCACTAACTGTTTTAGAGTAAAATTACTTCCTTGCAGTTTCCCACTAATGCTTCTGTTGTTCTGTCTCATTTATTCTTGTAAAATGTTAATAGGTATAACTCCTAACCATTCTGTAGCATGTATACTTGCATTATTGATTGTTGCATAATAGGAGTTCAGCAAAAAAGATAGAGGCAAGAGGAAAGTAAAAGAAAAAGGGTTATAGTAACCCAAAGTTGCTATAAAATGTTAAATGGGAAGAAGTGATATAAACACATTAGGAAAAAATATCAAAACACATATAAACAAACTGTGTGCATTCACAAAAGTGTGCAAAGAGAGGAGGCATGATGATTAAAAGATTACAGCTTGCCAATCAGGTGACAAGTGTAGGAAAAATGTCTTCATTTATTAAATGCCAGGAAACTCACATGTAAAGACAGGAATGAGAACAGACATCAGACCAGGAAAATCAAAGGTAAAACAGCAAGGGGAATAACATTGGCAGAATATTGTACCAATAGGGTTACTAACAGGTACTAAACTGATATGTGGAGAAAAATGTTAAATACAACAGTACTTATACAATGGGAGATAGATTATGCATAAAGAGACCATTAACCACCACATCTTAGGAAATACTACTTACAGCTGAAACTAAAGTGAGGGAGATGCACCAATGCAGAGAAGACGATAATAAGCCATAATATAGTTGGCTACAGGCCTATGTTCAATTTAACTCTGAAGACTTGCAACATTGGTTGCAGATGGACATGTCTTTTAGTTTTCACATTATAATAACTTAAGGTGCTTGTGTTGGAGGGAAGGTACACACATTAACCAATGTATCACATTAAAATGTGCAGTCTTACATGAAATGACTGCATGACCTGTTCAGTCTTCCATTTTACTTGCCTGTTGACTAAAGTACCAATCTCAGGTAACAGCATTCACCGTTCTATCCTTCTGTAGACCTCCTTTTTTCAGTTTGCTTGCATTCCTAAATTTCTCCCTTAGTTTTTAACACTGTTCTGTCCTCTGAAAGACCATTCCTTACATCCACTAGTTAAAACTATGTGGGTTTATATTGCCACTTAACCATCTTGTTTTCTTTCTTTATGCGGTCACCTCAATTTCCTGTACATGTCCATGTCAATCTATTATTTCTGTACTGAATCCAAAGTGCTATTGTCCAGACCAATTTTTTCTAGCATTATTGAGGCAGTTTTCATCTTTTTTACCTCACTTTCCAAGTCAGCTGTCTTTCATATTTGTGCCAGTCACAATGCAATACATCAATGTCTTTAGTCCCTTCACAGTTTCACTTAGAAGGGCACTGAAAACTTGTACTTCATGTGTCTTAATATACTATCCTGTAACTGTCCCCCACCTTTGGGTAGCTATTTTTTTTTTCATTTTGTGGGCTTGAAACAGTCTAGAACCTGTTCATCCCCTTACCCATATACATTGCTGCAAAATCAAACAAATATATTTTTATTAATGTATGTATTTATTTAGCTGAATAATCTAACTGGGTCAGTAAAAGCAAACCCCTTTTTCAGCAGATGTCAGGGGAGAATATCTACATACATCAAAATGAAAAAATCAAAATACACAAAAGAGAGAGAAGTTACAATAATTTTAACCGTAAGATAGTATACAATATAATGTTATTTTCTGGTAAATAATTATTGAATAGCTATTTATTAAATGCTCTGCCTCTAAGTTGCCACACAGCTGCCCTGATTAGGGCAGCAACTGTACTAGGTACTTTATTCTAGCTGAACATTTTTGTCCTAACATAAATATTTAATTATGTGCTTAAGTGTTTCTTATTAGTTGAGAAAATAACTGAACCTCTATAGCAAAATGCAACTAATTTATTTTTCTAAAACAGAACAGGAGCCCAACAGTAGCCAGCAGAAAAAGATGTTAATCCCAAAAAACACTTTCTTTTAACGTAAAGTCAATTTAATAAAAATTTTTCTCATGTTTTCGTCACTTTAAGTAAAATAACTTCTTCAGACACACAGACAAACAGTGGTTACACAGTTTCTACAGCATTTAAACCATGTAGCATGAAGTCATGTGACTAATAGCAGCAATGAATTAAAGGTGCAAAGCACAATAATTCAAACACTATTAAAGTAAGTCTTAAAATTTACATACTAACTCAAATAAGAAGTGTGTATGCAGTCAGTATACAATATACAAGGGTTATGTTAATGTCATTAGTAAAAAGTTAAAAATACACTATCGTGTAAGATTTCTTAATTTAAGCAAACATGAAATATTACAATTCTCATTCAAACCAGGCAAGCAGAAAGCATTAAGTGCTAACTGCCATTCTAGTTCTCGTACCTCTAATAGTACTGGATATGGGCCACCTCTAATGTCAGGAAGTACCTGATCAATAGCTTGGAATGTGAAACTATGTTCACCATTTAATGAAACATGTTTTGCTAAAGCATTTTCTGTTTTATTTTTGCTAATCGCGTAAGAGTGTTCGTAAAATCTCTCACAAAGCTTCATGTCCATTTTCCCTATATAGAAAGCCGGACATAAGCTACAGGAAGCTAAGTAAACAACACTCTTGGACTCACAATTCAACTTATGGTTGATGTAAAATTTAC
Organism: Protopterus annectens; assembly: GCF_019279795.1. Lineage (NCBI taxonomy): Eukaryota > Metazoa > Chordata > Ceratodontiformes > Protopteridae > Protopterus > Protopterus annectens. The sequence goes on from NC_056743.1 coordinate 1,104,675,489, forward strand.
ATGTGTTCAATACTCTAAAGGAATTACCTGTTTTTATGTATTTACACATCCTACATGCTCCACACATACAGGTTCCAGTAAGTCTAGAAGTAGGTTTAGTGCTTTTAATTTCAAAAAAACTTTTTAAATTAGTACCTCTTCTATAAACAATACTGGGTGACTGGCCAATTCTGTCAACTAGGGAAGAGTCTTTATAAAGGAAACTCCATTTTGTGTGGATAATTAATCTAAGTTGGTCACTGTCTTTACTAAAGGTGGTTATAAAAGTATTGCATAAAGAGGTCTCCCTAGTTTGCTGAGTCATTGAAGGTTTTATAAAGGTAACCAAGTCACTGTTTGGTGACTGTGTAGTTCGAATGGCAACCTGGCTAGGAGGTGACTCTACCAGATTAACATCAATGACAACGGAAGGTGAGCTCAAGAGTGGTTGAACTATACTTCTACTCCGTTTGTTTACGATTTCTTCAGTTAAGTCATTTATTAAACTAACCAGGTAGCCTCTATTGCAAAACATGTCTCTTAAGAGTTGACATTCAGAATTAAAGTAATCTTTATTAGTACACATCCTTGCAGCTCTAATGAGCTGACCTTTCACTATTGAACGTTTTTGCCTGTAAGGGCGTGCACTAGAAAAATGTAAATAGGAGTTGCAATATGTAGGTTTTCTATAAAGTTTGGAAACATATCTCCTATTTACTATATCTTTTTTTATATTCACGTCCAAATAGTCAATACTAGTAGTGTGAAAAGTGTAAGTAAATTTAAAAAATGGTGTAGTAGAGTTAAAGTAGTCTATCATTTGTTTAGCTTGTGATTCATTTCCTTTAAAAATCACAAAGATGTTGTCTAAAAATCTGGTATAAAAAGTGAAGGATGTGTAAATTTCAGAGTTATTGAATACAAAATACTCTTCCCATTGAGCCATAAACATGTTCGCCACACTTGCTCCGCATGGGGAGCCCATAACAACTCCATGTTTTTGTAAATAGATCTTGTTGTTAAAAATAAAAAAATTGTTGGAAAGTATAATATCAATTAACTCAGTTGCCAGGTCAATATCCCTTTGCGGAGCTTTTTTATTTTTCATATAAACTTCTACCCACTCAACCGCTTCTAAGTGTGGAATAGAAGTGTATAAGTCGACTACATCGATGGTAAGAAAGTTGTCTTCTTCGTTAACTTCTAAAATGTTCAAATTTTTCAAGAGTCCATGAATCTTTGCATACTCGTGACTCAAGTTTAAGATATTTTTGTAATATTGAGTCAACGAGTTTTGCACATGGATATGTCAAGGAACCTCGACCTTCAATAAGTGGACGCATAGGAGGGTCGTGTTGGTTCTTATGAATCTTTGGTATTCTGAACATGACAGGTGTTTTTGGGTAGAGAATATTAATGTAATTGAATGTATCCAGGTCAATTTTGGCTTCTATAAACAGATCTGAAGTACACTCTAATCCTTGATTGTGCAATATTTAGTTCGTTAAGAGATGCCTTAGCATAGTCCGGACAGTTCAAGGCTAACTCCATTTTTTATTATAATAATATTGTAAAAATACATGAAAGCTCCTATTGCAGCAATATCATTTATAGGAGTGTTGCTGCATTTCAATTAACGCTTGTGGTAATCAGCCCTCCCAACTTCCACTCTAGGTTTACATATCTGCCAATTAACAGAGCAGTCCTAACCTAAACATCTCACCAAAAGAGTATCTGCACTGAACTCAAGCAAGATCAGAGCATTTTCTCAGCAGTAGAAGTTACTTTATGATACTTAACAGTTTCAGCTGCCATAAATAAATAAATAAATGTATAGCTAGATAATCTTACCACTTTTATCTCTTAGTTGTAGTAGACATTTAGTTGCAGTGTTCATGAAAGGTCTGCACACCTGAATTGGGACACAGTCAATAATATCCCCTAAATAAATTTATAACATCATTTACTAGCTAATAGTATATTTACCCAAAAGTAAAACTTTAGTTGTCATGTACCTTCCATTACAAACTATAAAACCGTCTGTCCCCCTCCAAGCTAACGTTTGAGAAACTAGCTCTTTGTTTTCGGTAGGACTGATCTCAGCCATCCCTACTGCACAGAAAGTCATAGACCCATACAACTACAACATTAAACTAAAGAGCTGCTAGCTAAGGATAGCTGTACTTTATCTGATGAACTAAATACTCCTGCAGGACTGCATTGATTCATATATGCTGTCAAGACTGATTACTGATTATTTAGTGCTCAGAATGTCTCTCAGAGCCTGAGGGAATGCTTCTCACTCTCTTTCGCATATTGACTATATATTTTCCATCTTGCCTGTTAGTAGCACTTATAGATTGTTGTCAGTGCTAGCTAACACCAGTCTATAAAAATGCTAGTTTTTCAGACCAATGTTGCAGTTTCAAACTACTATTAAATACAACTGTTAATGTACGCATATACCTCCAACTGATGTAAAAGGCTGCATAAATATCAATCAGTAATGTAAAGTCTATGCTAATATATATATATATATATATATATATATATATATATATATATATACTGTGTGTATATGTGTATATATATATATATATATATATATATATATATATATATATATATACTGTATATATATATATATATATATATATATATATATATATATATATGTGTGTGTGTGTGTGTGTGTGTGTGTATTATTAGTTCCAATGTCTTTAATCCTATATAAAACTATATGTAATTTTATATGCAGCTTTTCTCCCTGGGCCTGCACTGAAAATGGGTTCTTGCCCATTTGGACTTTCTCAGAAAACAAAAACAAATAAATAAATAGCATGGTGTAAGCTTATTAACAAATAGAAGCAAAAACAAGAGATTATCCTACAGGTTTACAATTGCACTGATAATTTTTCACAGTTACATATACAAAGCAGATTTGGGGTAGATCAGTTTTAAAAATCAGTCTCATTCATATACAATTGCATAGCAGTATCAGAGTAGAGTAGAGTAGGGACAGTAGCTGTAATGCAGCACAGAACATAAACATAAGTAGTAGAGAGGAGTTCTCAGGTAATTGCCAGCTAGATTGTGTAGGGAGCAGGGAAGGAGAGAAGAGTCTAGATCCAGAAGAGTTAGAGAAAGTGGGTTTAAGAAAGAAAAACAAAAAGGAAAACAGAGCGAGAAATACTGGGAAAAGAACAAACAGCATTTGAGTGTGGAGAGTAAGAGTCGAGAACGGGAAAGGAGAAAAAGAATGGATGAAGGCCTGTTATGAATTGAATTGAATAGTTTTAATCCATATCAAGTAAGGGAGGAGAGAGGAGGGAGGAAAAGCTGTCTAGAAAGGCGATGAAAGTAAAGGGTTAATGTGGTGTGGAAGAAACTTAGAGCCATGTGTCTGATAAGTGTTTGATTTTAATTTTGAAACATTTGTTATATTTATTATTGTCTTACTGGTAGGGGTAAGGAGTTCCATGGACTATATGCATAGGATGAGTATATAAAGTTATTTTGATATATCTTCTTACTTATAATCCATGGGCCCTGTTATTTCTGTTGTCTAGCTATTTAATAATGTTATTTCTTGCAGAAAACTTCCAGCAAGCCAACATGTACATAGTTTTGTGTCTCTGCTTCTGTTTCTTCCTATGTTTCAAAATGAGAAACAAAAACATACATTATGTGACATATAGGCAGGGGAAGTATTTATAATCTAAAGTGTGACAAATAAAAAAAAATGCAATATCTGAAAACTCCATCTTTATCAAATTACCAGGAATCTCATACATTTTGATCTCCCACAGTTTAATTTCACCTTTCTTCACAATTAATTGTCTTCAACAACATAGTATAGTACAAGCAGAGAGGAAATACCTAGCTAGCTCAAATCAACATTTCTAACATGCACCCTTGCTCCTTTGAAAAAAAAGTTTGAATCAAAGCAAGAAAAGACACATTGAGTATTTAAAAACTAATGAGCATATGTTCTTATGGGAAAAGGGTAAGGAAAAAGATTATGACTCACTAAAACTCCTACAGGCTATCAAAAATTCCACAAATGCTAAAACAATACAATTAACAATATACCACAGTTATTTAAGAATTTACAAATATCACCCAATTCATTAAAAACTACTGTAGTGTTTTCTTCGGCTTGCTAAATCAAAGAATAAACAACAATCTTTAACACCAGGAGCTCTTCTAACGTTCATTGCACAAAGTCTCACTTTACATTTAGTCATCTGCATCCCCTCCTGTAGCAAAATGCAAACTTGACACTGTCCCCTGTCCCAAAATCCTTAACACTCTTAAATTGCAAATTTCTAGTGACACTACTATATTTTTTATGATAAAGTTAAATGACTGCTCTTCAGCAGATGGATTGCCAACTTTACTCAAATTGACTGTGAAAACAATGGACTACCTATTGTTAGTATGCCTTAACCATAATATAACAGAAAGTAAAATATTGGCTATTTAGAAGTACTCCACAATTCCATCCATAAGTTCAACTACCTGATCCCGTCATACCTAATCAAGCCCAGATAAGTAAAAATATGTACCTGGGGTATTACATTATACATAGACTACTGTAAGACTGCCCTTAACCTGCTACCCTCTTGTTATGGCTAAACTTCCTCTGTTTGATCATAGAATTATACATTTTTTGTCTGTCTTGTGATGATCAATTATGTGTGCAATATTTCCAGTATAGGCACCTAAAGGGTACCTAATTATTCATATACTTAACATGTGCTGGTCATTCATAGTCCTTGGAACATTACTTGTCTGTATATACCTCCAGGATACTTGTTGTTGTTGTTGTTTCTTTTGGCTTTTCCTGGTTAGGGGTCGCCACAGCGGAACTCTGGTTCGCTAATGATTGGCAGTTGATTTTTACGTGCAGAGTTGCCGGCCCTGACGTGCAGCCTTCAACAAAGGTACGCCCATTCGCGCATATCTCACACAGAAGACGCTCTAGCTGAGAATCGAATGGGACAACGTCTTGCTGTGAGGCGACAACTATGTATGTCAATTTACAGTCTCATAGTAATGTATATTAGTGTTATATTTCTGAATCTGGAGATTTTTTCCATTGGACCCATCTAACAATTGGCACTACACTACAGAAACTGTAGCTCACAGCCTTAACCCTCTCTGCCAACTGTCAGTAAAGTGTTGAATGCCAGAAAAGCAAAAGGTAGAAAGATTATTTTATTCCAGAACAAACCATAGTTGAATTATGATGAGTAGAAATTAGTTTACTGAGATCTACCAGATTTCCAACACATACAAACACAACCTATATGAACAGCTGCACGCATGACCTCCTTCAGGCATAATCTAGGAATCTAAGTACATGGCTTTAGAAAATGATCAGTGAAGAGCACTGAATGGGACTTATGTAGACTTTAGCAAAGCCCCTGATGCAGTACCATATGGCCTGATAAGGAATCAGACCACCTTAGGAGTAGGATCCCTGGTGGTGAACAGGGTTTGAGCCTAGCCAATAGACATGAAAATGAGAGTATTAAAATAGATAAATAAATAGATGAACATAAAGCTAATATTGTACATTAATTAATATTACAGAAAAGTTACTCATTGTTAGTGCGATGAATTGGGCTCCTATTAAATGATCGAAGACACATTCTTTCGAATGCATCTTGATCGAACTTGAAAGCATGAAAAGGCAAAATAGTGAGACGGCATATAAGTGAATTATTTCCCTGGGAAATAAATCGCTTGGCCACTTCCATTAATTTGCCATTTTTGTGACTGTAGTGCGATCTCGGAGTTAGAATATTTAAGTAGCGGGGTGTGGGGGGCCACTCCACCCCCACTTTACATAATGTTTTAAATTTTTTTTTTTTTTTTGTGGAACAGCGATTTTTTTTCCCTTGGAAAAAATCACTGTTCTAAGCATTCGAAATTGTAAGCTTTCGCTTACATTGATTCGATAAATCATTGCTTTTTAAGCGTTCAATGATTTAACATAGCCCCGATGCATTAATAAGCAACATGAATAAACATTAAAGCAAATGGTTAGAAAAGGCTACTGTAATAAGTAAGATATTAATGTTATTTTTAGCTGTGGTTCAGGTACTTTCTTTAAAGTATAGAGGTAGAGGTAGAGAGCTTTCCAGATTTGGAGCTACATAGGCAAAATAATATAGTTTGTTTGTATCCAGTGAATCTGTAGTCATATATTGCTGGACAAGCAGAAAAGTCCAGTTTGACAAAAAGGCCAATACAATTATTTTATATTTTATATTAACTAGGGCTGCCATTGTGAATTACAAAATGGGATGTGGTTCTCTACTGGGCTAATAACCAATGCATTTCCACAACAAATGGAACATATGGCCATTCTATTACATTCTAGTGTGTAGCCTCACTGATTTTGCAATGTTTCAGTTAAGATCCAGATAAAATATTTTGCTGTAATCCATTCTGGAAGAAACCAGTGTATGACCTAGTCAAGTGATCTGCTTTGGGAATAAGGTACATGATTGGATGTCATTTGCTAAGTGTTAAATGGAAGTTTTAACAACTGGTAAGGCCTGGCTCTCTTCATCTTAGATCTCTTCCAAATTGTCCACTGAAGATGTAGTGCAGTACTTTCAGTGCAATGCCATTTACTACCAGGAACAATGACTGGACGCATCACAGGGTAAAATAAAAATATTCAGAATTTAGGAATCATGAGGAATGGCTGACCTATGTCATATAGGATTTAATGTATAAATGTGCAAGACAATGCACTAGAACATTGTAGCAAATACCAATACTACTGGACCATTGCTTTCGTACAGCCTGGTATAGTACAGTTAACTATCACAATAAACAGCAAATATAACAAATAAAATAAGTCATGCATGAATATTAAAGTTTCTACTATTAACTATAACATTATAAATATAAGCAGATTTATACATTAGTGAATACAATAAGCACTAATGACCAACAAAATTTGCCCTGTGGGTGATTGCTTATGCAGGACTTGGATTTTATAGCCTTGCTTAAAATGCAGCACAAAAATAAACTTAAATAATCTGTTATTGTTTTTTTTAACAATTTATGGTATATACAGCAATGAAGGATAAGATGGGAGAGAGGAAAAGAAAGCGAGGGAAAGGCGTGAAGGTGAGGGAGAGGTGAAAGAGGAGAAGGAGAGATGAGAAGAAAGGGGGTCACTGAAGAGAAGAATGGAGGACTTTTTTAAATAATATCTGTGCTGTAGGGATTTAATGTGTGGCTTAGCTAAAGCACCTATTGAGTTGAAAGTTATTTAAAGTGGAAGAGGGTTTGGTTGATTTGATGTGGTGTTAAAAATGTATATGGTGTTCTAGCCGGATTCCTAGATATTTGAATTGTTTTGGTAGCTACAAGGAGTATGAGGTTATATAAATTGATGGCCCAATGTTTGGATACATATAAATTTCTGCTTTGAGCCAAAGATCATTCACTTTTTTTTTGTAGTTTAGTACATGTTTGCTGTTGGCAAGTCAAGTGGAGAAGTCTCTTAGGTATATGTCTGATTATTTTTCATAGGTTCATAGGTTGGTACTAGGCTATCGGCCCTAGGGCCTATACAAGCCTAGCCATAACAATTCCCTGGAGATTTCTTCCCACAATATTTATTTCCCTGGACCCCTGTCTAGCAGGACGACTGACGTTTTCCCCGGGGTGAATTTCCTATCTCCCATCAAATCATCAAGGTTCCTTTTGAAGAGGGCCAATGAGGCGCTCTGCTTGACATGTATGGGCAGTCTATTCCAGAGTATGGGGAGTCTCTGGGTCAGGAACCTATCCCTCCAGCATGTTTTGTTCATTGTGATGATAAGGTTTAGATCCCTGGAGCGTGTGGCTCTGAGGGATTGGGATTTCTTTAAATGGGCCATTGTTTTCATGGCAATGAGGAATAGTGGGCTCTATAAATAACCATGTCATCAGCTTAAAGATTCATTTTGATATGAGGCAGGTCCACCGGAAGATTAGTGATAAACAAGAAGAACAGCAGAGGTAATAAAATTGAACATTAAGGAACTCCTTTGGTAACAGTTTTGAAGGGTGACATTGTAGACCCTTATCATACTTTAATTTCCTTATTGTTATCGAGAAAGTCTAACTAAGGAAGGGTGTTTTGACTGATATCCACTGAGAGGAGAGAATTTAGCAGTAGGATGTGATCAACAGGCTCAAAAGGTTTTTGTCAAGTCAATGAACAATTAATCTGTCAGAAATCCATTATATATATTTTGGAAGATATTTTCTGTAAAAATGTATAAAGTGGTCATAGTGCTGGAGCCAGACCAGAAGCCATATTATTAAGGGAAGAGAGAGAGAGAAAGAGAGACTGAGTGAGAGAGAAAGCAGTATATTTGTTTGCATCAGTACATTGTGCAAATATTTTTTAATATACTGGTGATGAGACATAAGTACAGATGGTGTACAATGGTGAGTATGCTGTCTTTGCTTAGGATGACAAACCTAGGGAGAAGTCCATCAGTCCATGAAGGAGGATCTATTGGAATTATTTCAAGGTAGTTTTCAATATCATTGTTTTTGATTTTTTAAACAGAATGTTGGGTATATAGCAATGTTTCTGGTTTTGTGAGAGCTGGATGTAATGAGTCATGGCAAATGATCTTCTTTATAAGTAAACCCAGCATATTTTAACGAGTCATGGGTGGAGGGCATTTCAACAAATTCTTTTAGGAAGTCAAAATTGGTAAAGCACCCTGAGGACATAAAAGTAGTATCTTCAAGTAAGAGGTTAGTTGATGGGTTCTGTCCAGTTATTTGTTTAATACATTTATACAGATGCCTTGCCCTATTAATTACTGTGCTTGCTGTCTCATGAAGTGATCAGACTTAGCATATCCCTATTGCTTTTTTGTAAAGTTTCTCAGAGTAAGGAAATAGTCTTTGTTTAGAGGGGATGGTGTGCTTTTCCATCTTAGCCAGGCATTGTCTCTTAGCTTGTAAACGCTTTAAGTGCTTTGTGATGCCTCTTTGTTGTTTAGTTTTGTAAACTCAGGAGACTAGGAGAAGTGTTTCCTGTGGATGGAATATGGCTGTTACAGAGGCTGTGAGGCTTTCTGTATTATTGTTTTGAGGTATGGGGTGACCACTTAAACCTAATTTAATGCACCAGTGCTGTTTTGGGTTTGAGAGGTGGCTTTTTGTTTGAAATATTTAAAGTGAGTGCTATGGGACAGTGCTTACTAAGGGAGGGAGAAATGACATTAAAGTTAAATTCATTATGTGGATCTTTTTGTAATGACAAAGTTCAGATATGAGTGATTTCCAGACCTGATGTTTAGTCTGATGGGTTCTTTGATTGTTTGTGTTAGGCAGATGCCATTAGGAAACTCAGTAATTTCAGTAGTAGACAGTGAGAGCAGGTTGAGATTGTAGTAGTTTAGCAGAATAATGGTTTTGGGATTGGCATGTTACAACATTTCATTAATAAGTACTTTGAAATTAGAGGGATCAGAGTGTGGGGAAGGTAGAAAAGTCCCAGGAAAATGATGTAATAACCACAAACCCCAGGTAAAAAAAAATAGGACCTAGAGGAAGAATACTAGATGATGACGATGGAGTCAGCTAGAGTAATTTGGGATTGCACAGTTGGCATTACCTTCAACAAATTCGTAGAGGCAATGTTGAAAATGACCTCACCTGTAACAGTATGTTTGAATCTGGATAGTGTTCAGACGGGTGATACATAGGTTTAATGTACTTCAGGTGAGGTTAACTAGAATGGTGACAGATGTGAACTGTAAATTAAATATGTTTCAGGATTATACACCAAACGGAAAAAAACAGGGGAGGAAGATAAGACACACAGTAGGTTCCTAATTACCAGAAGGGGATATGTTAAGGAGTCCTTACCAAATGAAGAGAGTCATGATCTGAAAGCATTCAGGAAAGTTGGGGAAAGAAATTTAAAAATTAGTAATAGAGTTAAGGATAGCATCTTCTTTGGAAAGATCGATGTTACTTTGAATAGTCCATAAGCAAAAATGAAAGCTGAAAGAATAACATAAAACATACCTTAATGACAAAAATGTATCACTTGACCTATGTAGTTTTTCAAAGAGGTCCTTGTCTGAGCTTTCCTCTCAGACCCACTGTCTTACTTACTAGTTCACTAAAATCAGTCAGTTCTGAACTACTCCTTGTTTTCACATCCATAAGTTCTGCTGTCAGACTGTTTGATCACGTGGACAAAGAAGTAGTAAAATTTCAAGGCCTTTTCTATGTCCGCGAGTCCTTTGTGAGGAACTTACGTATCTCTGTTATGCTCCCTTTTACTTGTCTGTTTTCATTTGCTGTTTGTTTCTGGGTTTTGAATACAGCCTCTGCACCAGTACAGTTAGCCTCTTTTACACTGTCATTGTGGTTGCAGCCTCTCTGGCACTCTCCTCATGGCTGCTTCTCTCTGTAAAGCTCGATGATCTGAACAGATCAATTCAGGTGAAACATTACTGTCAGGAAGAAGCAGTAAACGTCCTCCTCTTTCTCTTCCTTTATGGGAGCAGGAAGCCCTCTTTGTTCTTGCTATGTTCCATTGCCTGTGTCTAGGACACTGGGAGATTCAAGAGTGTACAGAATGTTTGTGAACTGATGTGTTGCCAAAATAGAAACTCTCAGAAGGGATGCAGCATGAGGGTTCAGTATGTTGAACAGACAATGTGCTTCTGTTAGTTTATCATATTTCTTAGTGCAATAGCAAGTACCTACAGGTTATGAAAGGTTATTTTTTGTATTTTTACTTTTTTCTATGCTGGTATTGTAGTTTCTTGATTTTTACTTAGTTATTTTTTTTCATTCCTGTTTTGTTTTTGCATCCTGTTGTAGTTGCAAAGAAACCAACTTCAAACAGTCTGAGTCAGCTCTGTTCTGAGTCAGGCTGGTTCTTTATTTCACAGAATTTCTGTTCTTGCCACCCATTTTTCTAGTTGCCCGCCACTCTTGTTGTCTAAATTCTGCCCATATATATCATCTCTCCTCTACTCTCTATATTATGATCTCTCACTTCACAATCACATCACTAATGACAAAAACCATCCAATTTTTTAAATTTATTGGTCATCCTACAGTATTTCAAAGTACCAAAATACAAAAAGTAAAAGTTTTCAAAAGTCATCTTCCATGTTTAAAAATAAAACTAACTCCTAAACCTTAACTTTAACTAAATTAAAACTCCTAACAAGTTACTTACTTACCTATCTAAAACTTAGTGCACACTGCAGAGTGCATCTTTTCATTCTTTTTCAATATCCCTTTAAGTTAGCAAACTTTACTAGACCTAATTTCTAATTCTCAAGATCTCTAAGTGACTCCAAGTTTCTTTTTCTCTATCTGTTAAACCTAGCACTTGCCTCTACAGTACACTTTACCTGATGACTCGGCTCTATAGATAGCACCCCAAATCCATATTGCTGGGCAAACCACGTCAGCTCACATAGCAGTGCCTTTTTAGGCAAGGCTCAATTTTAAAACCTACCACCCTAGAACTGTCTCTGGAGGGGGTAAATGCCTTGTTGCTCCAGAAGTGCCTTCTAAAATGCGCTTCACCAGGCCCTTCTCAGGTTCAGAAACATCTCACATGCTGCCTCACAGAAAACTGCAAGGCCCAAATTAAACTTGAAAGCTAGAACTCAAAAAGGAACCTCTTATATGTCTGCCATGCCCAAACCGGACAATACCAAGAAAGGAAGGAAGTCTCCATATTCATCAAAAGACACTTCACATCGGCGGAGAAGACTGTGGAAACGCGGTCTGCTGACCAAACCAAGAGCACCCCGGAACCAGGCAAGACCACTCTGCAAATTGTAGCATGTGTTAGGCTGCTCCGACAACCGGAACCCAGAGGGGCCTTCCTATTCATCAAATCTTCAGATAAGTAAATGTCAAAGGCCATCATACCAGGTCAGAGACCATCCGCTCCTAACCTAGACTGGGCCTTCCTGAAAACACTAAACAACACCACAATAACCCACTCTTTCAATTCAGGAAAATTAAATGGAACAAGAAGTCACTATCCACATGCGACAGCCCAAACACCCAAACATACATAAACTCTTCAATTTGGGAACATCTAGACGAAGTATACACTCACTCCAAACCATCTCCCCCAAGTTTAATCTCTGGAGGACAAAAATGCTCCCCCCCGAACTACACCCTCACCCCAAGTAGCAGAGAAACTCGAAGACTACATCACGATCAGACTACCACTGTCTCCTATGTAAAATCTCCGGAACAATACCCAGTCCACTCTGAAGCCCATTCAAAAACTTACTCGCTGGAGGTACCAGCACCCCATCCCACTGCATGGAACATAAAGACCACAGTAAAACAAAGACTCTTGTACCTCACACTAAAGGCCTTGGATGACCTACAAGCCATCTGCCGACTCTACACTTAAAAACAAGGAAGCTACTACAAGATAGAGCAAGCAATGGCCCTAAAGCATAAGAAACAGCTTGATCACCAAAACAAAGCTACTACAAGTAAAGGGGAAGCCCTCAACATAAAAACCATTTTAAGAGAAAAATAGCTAAAAACTCAAAAAAACAAATAACAAGCTTCAAATTCTCTTAAAAATATAAAACTAAAGAATAGGAATAAAATCATGTAATAGAAAAAAACTAAAATGATAAAAAGATTACCAAAATCAAATAGCCAAAGAAAGAAAAACAACCACTAGCCAGGCTGTGAAACTCTCACCAAAAGAAGAGAGAGATATATACAGCAACGAGTTCAAAACAAACCAAACATTCAACTGATGTGAAAGAGAACTGCTCTCCAAGAAAACCTCCCATCCACAGGATTGCATGCCTTCCCCTGCTCTCCTCCAATTAACTCAACTCGGGACTTAAACTCGCAGCCCTCCCACAGTTGCTTAACTATAGTAAAACCCAAGCAACTGCATCCTGAGTATCTGACTGCAACTGTGGTGTCACTTCACTGAGGCTATAGGCGCACAAACAAACTGACCCCACACAGCTACAGCTTGGGACCTACCCATCTTCAAAGCCATGGAGATTGGCTGAGATGGACCTCATTCATAGCCACAGCGGAAAGGATAGACATAATCATACCCAGCTTGGTTTGATCAAAAGGCAGATCAGACTCAAATCCAGGAGGTTTTTATGGAATTCACCCTCAGATTCTAACCTTTTGCACGTTTGATTTGATCCATCCACCTTTCGACTGGCTTAAGGCAGATGGATACAATACCCACTCGCTATCATCTAAAAAAGCACCAAAGGCATGTTCAATACCCCATCACAAGGTATCATTGAAACTCATCAGCTTTTTGGTTACCTAAACCATCACCACACTGGCTAAATGTCAGACTTCAATGTAACAGTGTTAACCCAAGTTTGTCGGCCTTTCGTGGGTGGGCACAAGCTCGTCGCTTCTGTTGGCATCCAGGCCCACAGCACTCATCTACTTTGTTTTAGCATACCGACTCCGGCAACACATGACAAACAACTGGGCGCCTAAAGTTACACTTTCCTACAATCTGACACAGATCAAGCTTGACTGCACACTGACACCCTGAATGGAAAACTGGTCCCAGAGCCATGGCTCTGGCCAATGCCAAAATATGGCCTCAAAAATTCAAATGGAAAAACAAGGTTACCCCGGGAAAATTACCAGTGAGGTGCCACCAAAAACTACAGAATCCACTGAGTACAGAAGAAGTTATCAGGGATAGTGGACTGTCGACATTCCACCCATAGTCATCTAGTAGTTAGGATGAAGCCTAGTTGTGTAGAAGACATCTCCTTGCACACCTCCTCACTCACCTCATCATTGTCTCCCCTTCCTATAAGGACTTCTCATCAGAATGATTCCACCCAATGCCTATCTCATACTCATGATGACAGAGACCCATTGATTGAGCAGCTGCCCCCCAAAAGTTGGGCCACAAAAGGATACAAAGTGAAGCTCAAACAAAAAGGAACATGCTCGGGTCTGCTGGTTGCATAGAGAACTCCTAACTGATTCGCTCTATTCAGTCGCCTTGCTGCTCTCCAACACCTACTAACATACACAGCCATGTCAAACCCAGATTGATTTGATGAATACAACTCAAAAGAAAAGATATCCAATCTACAGCCAAAAGAGACTTAAGAGAGAGACTTAACCCCATACATGGCTATTAATGGGGAGCGTTCATCACCAAAGGAGACCACCCAAAGTGCTGTGGAAACGTGAATAATGCAGGCCCAGAGCTAGGCAGACCAGCCTTGTTCAAGAGAAATCTTGACCAATGGATGGGAGATCACAGATATATACCCCACCTTAGGGATTACCTCAGTGTCAACAAGACAGAGGCACATAAAAAAAAAATAATCCCCATCCCTAATTAAAGGTGGGTAAGCCAAAAAAAAAAACTAGGCTTGTAAATGCCCTCAGGCAGATAGCCTAGTATGAACCTATGAACCTATGAACCTATGAAAACTCATATCTGCTGGACATTCCCAAATCAACTGGAATTTGCACATACTGACTATATTCATTAACAAAGCCATATTGTATATCAGGTATAATCTAGGTCTGGAAATCACAATATCATTCTCTCCAGATATTCTTGCCTACTGTAACCTTAAGAATGTCACTTTTGTCTCAGATCTTCTTGCCTTTAGCTTCCAGCTGAAATGAAGCAAAATGTGCTTGCAAACAATGAGTTATTTTGTGGCCATATTGTATGGTACAAAATATGCTCTGTGTTAAGTAAAAATCTTAGTATCATGGACTACTGAATGCACATCTTTTCATCGTTCTAAATGCTTGCATTCACTTTCAGCTTAATCCAGTTTCATTTTGAACTCTTGTGAAGTCTATTATTTCTGTTTCAACTATCTAAAAACCCTCCAACACATTTTCCCCCTTGAAGAGATACATAATCATTGTCTTCAGAATCTACCCAGTGAGATTGCAGGCAATTGCACTCATATATTTGTTGTCTTTTGACTTGAAATATTCAATGTTACTGGATTTTTGTTCATATTTATTGAGCATTTTACACTTTTCTGCTGTTGTGTCTCCTAATTATTGGCTAGTAAGTGCATCATTTTTTTTCTGGCATTTAAACAATGACAACAAAACCATAAATCATAGAGATTAAGAGGTCACACATTTGAACTCTGGTATGATATCTACTATCTTCCACATGCCATATGCCTGTCATTTCATTGTTGCATATTTCAAGTAATCATTTCTTAGAAGGCATCCATAAGCTTCCAAAATCTTCCTTGATTTGTTGTTGCTTGAACTGACTATGTTGCTAGAGGACTTATACATAATCAAAAGAAAGAAGTTTATGGTAAATAAATTCTCACAGCTACAATGTTTGTTGCAATAATTCCTCAATTTCTCTTCCCACTCCTAGATGGGGACTGCCAGTAATTGCTCGCACACACTGAGCGGAGGCCAGATGGGTTTCCTGTTTCACTCTGTCTAAATTCCACTGAATACGAATCATAGAGTTTCAGTCACGGCTTCAAAGTCAAATTCAGAGAACTGGAGAAATGATTCAGTTCAGTTCACAACCACTAAGAACGCCTACAATTTCTGTGCTTCTTTGCTGGAAAGGAGTGTATTTTTTATTCTTGCCACATTTTGAAACAATAAAATTAGATATTAATATGCTGTTTTATGTGTATTTTGTGTGTGTGTGTGTGTGTGTGTGTGTGTGTGTGTGTGTGTGTGTGTGTGTGTGTGTGTGTCTGTGATGAAGCAGTTCGCTTTGTTGTCGGTTCATTTTCTTGAGAACATGAAATGCAGTATTAAATTACTAACAGCTGGGTTTGCAGCCAGTTCATTTTACCAGCACAGGTAAGTGGATCAATATTAGGGGTGTGAGTGTCTGCAAGTGTTTGTGAGTTAGGATTAGAATAAGAGCTAGATGAGGAGACAGAGTTTTGATGTTTTTTTGTGAATGTTTGCAGGTTAAAATTAGGGTTAAGGAAATGTGCTTTTGTATGTAGTTTATGACTGAGCTGTGTTGTCTAGTGGTAGTGTTAATGGAAGTTTTTTTCTAAGGTAATCTGCAGGGTTGGGGGTATGGTTAGGCTTTGCACACTTTAGTTAGGTGGAGCAGGTGATACAAAAATGTTGGCATTAAAAAAAAAACATACTGGACTTACTTGCATACCTGAATACACTATCCACTTCCATTCAGCAAATCCATGCATTGCCAGACACTACATTGGGCATTACACACATGTGACCAATTTCCCAACACCCCCAGCACACTTTCAAAAAAGCAATAATTTGGCCACATCAAACAGACCCATATATATATATATATATATATATATATATATATATATATATATATATATATATATATATATATGTGTGTGTGTGTGTGTGTGTGCAAATATATGTATATAATATACACATATGCATAATATCTATATATGAAATGAAACAACTAACCCACAGTGTCTTTGTACCACGGAGCAGCCCTCTATTGCACCAAAATTGATAATTTGATATATATGTATATCTATACACACATACACACACACACACACACACACACACACACACACACATATATATATATATATATATATATATATATATACACACACACACACACACACACACACACACACACACACACACACACACACACACACACACACACACATATGTATGAATGTGAGATGGTGGAAGTGTTCATGGAAAACTCTACAGATACTTGAAGACAAATCAGAAACAGTTAAGTATCAAACATTAATATTTGTCTATGGGGTGCGCATGATTAATGAAATGCAGTATCTAAGTGAATAAATGAATAAATAAAGCAAATTGGGTATATATACAGACAGATATTGAGAATGTGAGACAGAAAGAATCAGAGGTAACTACAGAGGCATTGACAGGAACACAAAAAACAGGAACACAAAAAGAGCATAAGTGAAAGAAAGATGTTATAGAACAGTCGCCTTGAGGAATTAGTGCATTTAATGTTTTCTGCTCTATAAGATTAAAATAAGCAATGTAATAAATTGATTGTTCCCAAAGGGAAATAAGTCATCATGATAATAGTAATATTGTATCCCCTGACAGCTATGATTGTCATGAGATTTGTGCCTTTTTAAAACAAAACCTAGTCTACATACAGTGTTCACTTAATGTTTCTAGGTTTTCTGCTTAATAAAAAATAAAACACTCTAAAGAGCTTATTCTCCAGAGCTTGCCCTTGTATCATCATTTGACACTTAATTTGAGGATACCTCATCTCCAAATCGCAAATATTCTACTAACTGATGTTAATTTTTGCAGCTTTTCTGTGACACCCACAGACATTTATTTTTAAATGGATTGTTTAACTTAGCAGTTATGAAAATGAGCACAATTTGCATATTTGTGTTATGTTACTACATAATATTTGACACCAAACATGGCCATCAAGAATAGTGTCAATGATACGTGACATCCAGATGTAGCAGTTGGAAAGGCATTGACAGCTGTTTGCTTGAAATATTACTAAAATATGTATAAAGTCTGTTTGCTGTAACTATATCTAAAATAAAGTTTAAAGTAGTGCTTCGAAGGGCATCAAAGGAAACCCAAGAAATGTATGAACAACTTTACTGCTGATACCATGGCTCTAGCAGGTAAGGTTATTGAGATATAGGACAGTTTTATTTATTTTCCTTCATTACCTGCTTTATCTTACTTTGGGTAATTTACAGCCAGACATATTCTGGACAGGAATGGGAATAATGTAGGGAAACTACTCACGGACAGGAAAGCAGACTATCACACGACAGACAAGTGCATACACGTGCACATGACACAAATACCTACAGGAAATTTAAAGAATAGCAAGTTCATCTATGTGTCTGCAATGTGGGAGGAAACTAAAACACACAATAAAACTCAATGCAGCAACAACTAACTTAGAGTCCTAACTCTGCAAAGAAGACATTCCAGCTAGAACATGAACCAGAGAACCAATATCTGTGAGGCAGAATATCTAACCACTGCACCGGTATACTCAACATAGCTGTTTGGTGGGTGGAC
>NC_056743.1:1104696042-1104741042 GCF_019279795.1 Protopterus annectens
TAATAATTGGACACCCTTTGATAAGGGCCTTTTTAGTAGCTGATATTAGTGGTTGGTGGCAGCTGGTACTACCTTATAGACTGGCAGGAAGGGGCATAGTTGGAGAACCTGTGCCAGCCTTCCCCGGGAGTGTCTGTGTGTTTGTATATAACTTGTATCTTAAAGTGTGTGTGTGTGTGTGTGTGTGTGTGTGTGTGTGTGTGTGTGTGTGTGTGTGTGTGTGTGTGTGTGTGTGTCAGCTACATGGGCAGGGACACAAATCACTGGTTGGACAGAAAGGGTGCTGGAGGTTTTAGCTTGACCACTAGGCTGAGATCTATACCCTATAACTGTGCAAGTGGGGAGTATTATTGGGGATCTGGAGAGAAAGGGAGAAACCAACCCCAGACTGACTGTGGTCTCTGTGTGCTCTTAATGGAAATTGTACTTTACTGTGTGTGTATTTGTTATCATTCCCAATGTGGATGCCCCTCACTGGTGTTAGTGGTGAGGATTGAGGCTCCTTGATTGGTGGGCCAGTGCACGGGCATCACATTGCTCTTCAACTTTCGTTGTCCCTTAACCCTTTCAACACATTCTAACTGACCAAGACTGTATTGTAATAACCATAAATCCTTTCAACACTCCTGCAATAACCAAGACTACACTGTAACAACTAAATTAAGCCTGGAGTCTAGTAACCAATAGGCAACAGAAGCCATGGAGTTATAGAAAATTCAGAAGTCCATAGTGTTTACTAACAATATACATTAATACAACAAAATACTATATCATCCTAACATAAATGTACATGACTTATCCAGCAAATACAAAATGGCTATGAGGCACAAGTATTTTGTTACTTCTTATTCTATATGTTGTCCGTTCTTCTCTGTGATCACATACACCATCCTATTACAAGTACAGACCTTCTAATACCTATACACAAACATGATCTTGTCTGTAAACATATACACACACACACACACACACACACACACACACACACACACACACACACACACACACACACACACACACACACACACAATGAACCTTGTGTTAGCTTAACAGATTTTTTGTTGCTACTCACATTTGAGGTCCCTATAGATCAGAAATTCACAAGGAACACAGACTTTAACTATCTTGCCTTCAGCTAAAATGAACTGCTTTACACCCACATGTGCACCATACCTTTCAACCTCTTAGAGGAAAAAATCTGGATAAAGCCATGAATAAAGGGGGGGGGGGACAAAGGCCCAAAAACAAGACAAATTTTAAATATTGCTCTTATAAACTTAAAAAGTTGGTAGAATAACAGGCTTTCCATTAGTATGAATTCTTGAAGGGTATGAAGTATGAAACTCAAATGCCTGATATTATTTTCTGACTTTCATCCTCAATGATTTGCCAGTCATCTCCCAGAAAACCAAACATTTATGAGGACCAGACCAAAAATATGAGGCAACAACCTGGATGTTCTGCAAAAATCTGGACAGTTGAGCACACACACACACACACACACACACACACACACACACACACACACACACACACACACACACACACACACACACACACACACACAATCTCAAGCTCTGTATCAATACCCTCCATCTATTACTATTCAGAGGCATTCATAGCAACCCTGACTCTCAGCTGCTACAGACTAGTATAAATCTCAACATCCTACCACCTTTACCTCTGGTCATGTCAAACAGCTACAAATAAGAAGTCTTAATTGTGGTGGCATTGATAATACACTTTACCAAATACGTTTATGGCTTGTTCAGGAGAACATAGGTGTATGTGCTCTCAGAGAAATATCTTATAACCTGATACAGCAACTTTACAAGTCTGTTTTCCTAGCAAAACTAGTACATGTCTAGATAGGCCAGGAGTTTGACTACTGGAGGGATATATGCTGCTGACTAAATGCTTCATAGATCACAAAATCATAGCCACCTCACACATCACTGATTACATTGTCCATAGCCAGCAACTTGGCTTATAGGAATAAAACCCTGATTACAGCCTGGGTATCCTGGCTTCAGTTAGCACCTTTGATGTAATGGTCCCTGGAAGAAAAGAATGGACATTCCTGTCCTTGAGGGGGAGGGCACATGCCTCAATGCATCTCACGCTTGATCCCTGGTGGAGACATGGGACATAGAAGGGAGCCTTGTACTTACTGGGGAGGGTGAAAGACATTGGCTGAGTTGCCACAGAGGCTGGATGATACACCACCACTTCCCCATTGCAAACCCACCCATTGGACATCAACAGGACAGCAAGTGGAGAAAGAAAGATTAGGGTATAAAAAAAAATGTTCCCGGCAAGTAACAAGCTGGGGATCCAGGACACCATGATCTGCTTCCTGGCCTCAACCTTCATCAGAGCAAGCCCAGGGGAGGGCAGCAGAGATAGATAGACCTGAGGATCAGGGAGAGGCAGTGGGGGTCTGCTGATGGTCAGTTGTAGGTGACAAGATAAAAAGATAAATTTGGCTATAATTGGTTATTAGTTGACCTTAAGTTACTAGGAGCATCACATGTACTACAGTTACAGTATACTGTCCATTCTCTCACTCAGCTTTCATTAACTTTGTCCAAAATCTGTTAAGCCACTATAATTGGAATAAACACATCCTCATTGTTGGTGATCTAAGCATCAACTTTCTGGCAAACACCAGACATGAGCTATGGCATGACCATCCTTTTATAAGTGTTTTATTCACATTCACAGAGTCTTGCATTTATTACCTCCCTAGCAGAAGTATGAGACAGATACTGTGAGGCCTGGCACTCAGAAAAGTAATCTGCATTTCTAACAAAAAAATGAAAACCTCTGGAAATTCACAAGCTTATTCTTACACCTTTAAAACACTGTATGGCCACTGATATAGATGCACCTCACACTGCTGCTATTTTCTATCCTACCAAAGAGACTGCCGTACCTTGGATAAGGGAGAATATTCTAAGGTACCATGACCTATATACAGCCTTGTACACATCACAGCACCTCTTTGCTATTTAGCAACCATCTTTGCACACTACTGCATTTTTCACCAATACAAAGACATGCAGCATCACAAAGGGCTGGACCTGTGGCCATGCTGAATGCTAATGAGGCATTCCAAGGAGAGAGAGGCAAATGCTACCCAATATATCACGGTAGCAAACATAGACAAAAGACTTTTTTAATCTGCTGAACATGAATATGGTGGTTGGGTGACCACTAGATACCAGGGCTTACTTTAAAAGTGCCATAACAGCAGAAAACATCAAAATGGGAATTGGGGTGTGGAGAGAACCACTAGACATTAGGGATTAAAGTTTAAAGTGCAATATTGGGACCAGTGTTACCATGGGGACTGGGGGTGGGGAAATAAACCCTCTACAGTGCCATACCAGCACCACAGTTACTATGGGGACTAAGAGTGGAGGATACATTAGACACTAGGGAATAAACCTCAAAGTGCTGTACCAGTACTAATGTTACTACACAGACTGGGAGTGGAGGATACACTAGACACCAAAGGAAACTGCATAAAGTGTTCTTAAGGCAGAGAACAGCATAGCGAGGATGGGGGAACCACCAGACACATTCTAACGTGTTATAATGGCACCAACTGCAGTACAAGGATTGGGGCAGTGGAGGGACCCACTGGATACCAAGAAGGTAGTGTTGTACTGGCACCAACATCATAAAGGGGATCAGAGGGTTGGGGGATATATTACACACCAAGAATTATTTTCTAAAGTACCATATCGGCACTAGCATTGTGACAGGGTTTGGGGTGGGGGATAGACTAGACTGCTAGGGCCTAATTTATATGTGCTGCAATGGTGTTAGAGTATTACAGGGGCCGTGGAAACAATGGGAGGGTAGAGATGGTAGTGATAGGCACAGGGACTGTGGTGTATGTGTGTGTGTGTGTGTGTGTGTGTGTGTGTGTGTGTGTGTGTGTGTGTGTGTGTGTGTGTGTGTGTGTGTGTGTGTGTGCGCGTGTGTGTATGTGTGTGTGTTTATACTTTGTGTGAGAGAGTGACTGTTGGGATACCACTGTTTACACTAGCAACAGATTACTCCCTTTATGTGAAAATCAGCCAAGGTCTGCACATTGCGATTCAAGGAACATGCAAAATAGCCAATAATGAGGTCTTACCTCATCTTGACTATTGTGTTTTTGAATTCCAAATGGGTGCATAGTGCTGGAAGTGCCTTTCTAGCATGAGCCATATGGCTAGTGCTGTGAACTTTAATGAATTCTTGGAATAGTAGTCCCCTCATTATAGTTAAAGTATCACAAATATGCTTCCCAGACTTACATCTGGCACTGCATTTTTTGAAGTGTGGCCTCCAGTGCTTATCACAGTGCTTAGTTGCACTAGGGCATAGCCTTACCAAAGCTTTGTGTAATGACATCAAAATTTACTGTTGTGCACAATGCTCTGCTTGTGCAATCAGGGCCAGCCTTGCACATAGCTGAACTAGGTGATTGCCTAGGCCACCATGCTTTCTGTTCTTCCAGGGGTACTCTTTCTCTGTTTATTCATTTATTTTATAGCAACGTTTCTTTGCTCTAAATAAATAAATAAATAAATAAATAAGTAAAGCATCTCCAAGGAAGAAAAAATTGTGCATCCTGAAACATAGTGTGACCCAGGTGGGAGGCGATCAGTTCCAGTTACAACATAAATCACATTTTTAAATGTTGCAACATCAGGGGAGCACAGACCTTATAACATAGAAGTGTAGGTGTGGCTGAAAGAAGCATTATTTATTTATTTATTTTTTAATAGATACTAGAGGTAAAATCTGGAATGTTCTGCTAAATTAGGGACACATCTGAAGGAATGGTGCGGTGAATTACTGTGGTACTACTATTTTTAAATAGGGTTGGCAGTGATCACTAGATACTTTTTGTAATATTTTGGCTTTGGTATGTGGAAATTTGAGATGAGAGCAGTGGCACGGTGGTGGGATAATTATTTTTACATTATTGCTGGTCATACTGCTCAACTGTCAAGATTTTGTGTCATATTTTTAGTATGTTCCACAAAAAAATTGCAGTTTTCTGTCAAATCACACAGGACTGAATTCACTAAATAATTACATAGATTTGAGTTTTAGACTTCATACCCTTCAGAAAATGAATTCTAACATAAATTCTGTTACTCTAGCAACTTTGTAAGTTGATAAGAGTGATATTTACAGGCTGTCCCTAGTTTTGGGCCTTTGTTCTCCTGTTATTTTAGGCTTGGTACAGAGTCCTTGTGCTTAGAGGTTGAGAGGTTTGTTGCTGGTTCGTAGGTTCATAGGTGTGTATTAGGCTAATGGCCCTGGAGCCTTTACAAGTCTAGCCCATAGAAGTGCCCTGGCATTGTGCTGCCTGATGTTAGTTCCCAGTGCCTCCATCAAGTAGAGCCACTGGAGTGATCCCCGGGATGAACTTTCTATTTCCCATCCACTCATCAAGATTTCTCTTGAAGAGAGCCAGTGAGGTGCTCTGCTTGGCATGTATGGGAAGTCTATTCCAGAGCATGAGCAGTCTCTGGGTTATGAACCTGTTCCTCCAGCATGTTCTGTTGATTGTGGTAATGAGGTTGAGGTCTCTGGAGTGTGTGGTGCGGGGGGATTGGGATTTCTTTAGATGCAGCATTTCTAACAGAGCTGGGTCAGACATGGCTTTGTAAGTCAAGCAAAGATCGCCTCTTAGTAGATGACATGAGACAGAGAATAGCTGGAGTGTTTTGAGTCTCAAAATAGCAAGAAAAGTGACCACAAGCATAGCTAAGGATCACAATGTAAAAAAATCTGTTCTTTTTCCACAAGCCGTTGTAGTA
This sequence comes from Protopterus annectens, assembly GCF_019279795.1. Classification (NCBI taxonomy): domain Eukaryota; kingdom Metazoa; phylum Chordata; order Ceratodontiformes; family Protopteridae; genus Protopterus; species Protopterus annectens. The sequence goes on from NC_056743.1 coordinate 1,104,701,871, forward strand.
CAATGAAAACTTTTATTAAGCAAGATACACACAATCAGATGAACACTTTCATCCCTGCTGATTCAGAGACTTCGTCAGACAAAGAAATAAGCATGAAACAACTCTTTAAATACTAAATTACAGCTTATGCAACTAAATCAATGCCCCTAATTCATGTTAATGTTTGTCTGAAGAGTAGAGAGAAATGATGACCTTTTTTTTCCTGGATGCAAAACCCTTGATAATGAGATGTGCCACATAGAAGGACTTTCTGGCCACAGTGGCAATGTGGTGGTTGAAGGAGAGGTTGCTGTCAACCTGTGTCCCCAGATCTCTTATAACACCTTCAGTGTTCAGTGGGCTCCCATCGATGTGGTAATTAGTGGGAACTGAGTTTTTCCCAAAGGCGATAACGACACATTTTTTGGCATTAAGCTTAATGCCATGGTTTCGACACCAGTCATTGGTCTCAGTGAGGCCTTTCTGTAGGATGTCTGCATCACTTGCAGAGTTAATAATGACTCCCAGCTTGCAGTCATCTGTGAACTTGGTCAGCCAGAGTCAATCTGTGTTGGCCTGGACTTCTGAGAAGTAGATGCCAAACAGGAGAGGACTCAGGACTGATCCCTGTGGGACTCCACTTCTGACTGGTCGGCAGTCTGACCTGGAGTCCTCTACTTTCACACTGTGGGTTATATCTGTGAGCCAATTTGCAATCCACCTAATGAAATAGATGTTGATGCCTAGTTTGGTGAGTTTATCAATAATTCCTGAGTAAGAAATTGTATCAAAGACCTTGGCCAGATCAAGGTAGGCTGTATGAACTGCCTTACCTTCATCCACATCTCTGGTGATCTACCTTTCACAAAACCAAATTGTGTGTCATCTACAGTTTGGAGATTCCCTATATCCTCGTTAATTAGGTCCATTATGATGCACTCCATAGCCTTACATATCAGACTCATCAGGCTAATGGGGCGATAATTTTCAGGGTCTGTAGTCTCCTCTCCTTTTTGGAGCGGGATGACTGTAGCAGTGTGCCATTTGGTAGGGACAAAGCCTGAGGTGAGGCTGTGGGTGAACAGGGCACACAGATGTGCCAGTTCACTTTGTAATTAATGTAGAACACAGTCAGGGATTGTCAGGTCCCATGGAAGCTGTATTCTTGGCCTTGGACAATGCAGCTTTAACCTGTGCTGCAGTAATGCTGGGTGCCTGGCATTTTTCCGGTATTGAGATTGGACCTTTGGGGGGGGGGTAAAGGTGGCACTGAATCTGTTGGCCAGTATGCTGGCAATATCTGTTGGCTCAGTATAGGAGGTACCATTGTGCAATAACTCAGATCTGGTTATTGCCTTGGAGATTCTTGACATAACTATAGAAGGCTTTGTGGTTGTTTTTAGTGTCTGCCACAATTCTGCCTTCATAGCTGGCTTTGGAGGTTTTGATGAGGGATCTCAACTTTTTGTTGAGGATAATAAGGGCATTTTTCCAGTCTTGGGACTTCACCTTTTTCTGCAACAGTTTTCTTTTTTTGGAGGAGAGTGTCTTGGTTCTGTTAGGTATGGCTAGTACCATGCATTTATGTACATGTTCATACAGTGCATTGGTGTATGATTCTGCAGTCATGCATATATTTTCCATTGGCATGGGTGCTGTGAAGTTAGCCACCTCTGTTTTTTATTTGTCCAAAGTCAGCTTTGGAGAAGTTTTTCATGGTGAATACCTTTGCGGGGGGTGTGTGGGTGAGATGTGGATTTCCATGGTGATTAGTTTGTGGTCGGATCTAACCAGGGAGGATCAAATAATTATTTTTTTGCAAAATGTCTGGCTTTGTGATTGTTTGGACCCATTGTGGATGGCAAAAGATCAAAAACCCACTTTGTTAGTAGATTTCTGGATTTTCATCTTCAGAAGGGGATGACAGCATTTCCATATATTACAAAGGATTCATGGCAATTTTTTAGAAAGGTTGGACAAATTAAAATCAATGAAGATATTATCATGGTGACCATTGATGTTTGTAATTTATTTTCTGTGATTCTTCATCAAAAAGGGTGTAATTGGTTAGAAACCCAGTTAATTAAAACCACTGCCTACGATCAGGATGATCCAAACAAGTTCATCACTCTAATGGAGGTTATATTAAAAAATAATTATATATCTTTTGAAGGACAATATTATAGACAGTTAACAGGAGTTGCAATGGGGGTGGCATGTACCTTGATTTTTGCTAACTATGTTATGTCCTTCTGGGAACAGCAATATATAATGGATGGGCCTTTTTCCAGTAAAATTCAATATTATACTCGCTTTTTGGATGATTTGTTTGTTTGTTATTTGAAAGCATACCAAAGTGGCTGCTTAAGTTTTTCCTTGAATATGTGAATAATACAGAAGAATTTTTTAAATTCACTTATAATTATAGTGAAACTCATATTACATAACTTGACGTGGACTTGACCTATAATAAAGTTGATAGAATACTGAAGTCAGCTATTTATAGGAAGCCCACTTTCTCTAATTCCTATTTGGAATTTAATAGCTGGCACCCCACCCATCACAAAAAATCAATTGTTAAAGGGCAGATGGTGTGAGCTGCCAGGATGGTCACCATGGATAAGGAACTAATTGATGAATTGTCCTTTATTAAACAGATGTTTCATAAGAGAGGGTCTCCTTTACAATTGTCAAATAAAATACAAGAGGAAGTTGTACACAAATGTGGGATTGGGTTTTATAAACCTTTAGCAGGTGGTGAGGGGTTGAATGTTAGAATGCAGAATAATGAAAGATGTAATGTGAATAACTATTCGATTAGTTTCATCACCACATTCAACCTGGATACCCCTGATGTTGAAATTGTTCAAAACAACTGGGAGATTTTGAAATGTGATAACAATATTGGACAAAGGGTGGGTATAATACCTAAGGTGATCTATAAAAAGGACCGATCCTTTAAGAATATATTGGAGACTGCTGCCAATGCTAATAATAAGCATCAACACAGAAATAAGGGGGATTTTAAGTGCAATATGTGGACTTTCTGTCCATATATTTTGGAAACAGTTGATCGGTATAGGTAAAATAATACATCTATATTTATTAATGGACATTTTAATTGTTGTAGCCAAAATGTAGTATATGTGGCTAAGTGCCAGCAATGCCCTGTTTTTTATATAGGGAAAATGAGTAGGCAGTTCAAAAATAGAATAGCTGAACACTTGTTGGATATCAGACATGGCAGGTTAACCAATGCCTTAAGTAGACACATCAATATATATAAGGACCACAAATTTAAATTTTTGGTTATTCAGCAGGTAGTTAAAGATTCCCAGGGAAGAAATTTAGATATTCACCTAGACATATGTGAACTTAAATGGCAGTTCAGGTTAAACGTAACTGAATATCTGGGCATAAATGAAACTACTGCCATTGCATGTGTTTTAAAATTGAATAATATTTTAGGTTAAGCTTGTATTTTTTAGTGAAATTTTATTGTATTATATACATGTGTTTTAAACTCATATATATAACTTTAAATGTTGATTGATGGCTCTTTAATTAATTGATCAATTAAGAATATGGCTTGTTATATAAAGGCTGGGTGGGTTATTATTCATTGTTCTGAGAAAGTCCCTGTAAGTGAGAAGAAAGCACTAAACCTTTGTGAATAAAGATTGTACCCTGCAGTTGCTGTGTCATGCTGTGCTTGTATGGTTCTACAGTTTTTCAGTTGGTTGAGAAGAATTGTGTGGACAGGTCATAGGTTCATAGGTAACACCAGGCTAATGACCAGGGGATGGTTTTTAAACCTAGCCATGATTCCTAGTATTTTTAAACTTATATTAAAAAAGAGATCTGTACATTCCTTGTCTTTCTCACTGAACCACCTTTTCCCTCTCTACATATCTATCAAGTTATCCTTGGCTACACGTGTCCAGTATATCCATATGTCTTGTGATACAAAGTCCAACAATTCCCATATGCCTATCCATGCAGATGCTCTGTATGTAGCTGGTACTCAATACTGGCCCTGCATTTAGAATATAGCATGCTTTTTTATTTGTAGGCATGAAATCTATGCACTGTTTGTATCTCTGTTGCATTCTTCAATTGACTGTCCTTAAGTAACCAAACACAAACATCTCAGAGCAAAGTTGTGTGGAATTCATACCATAACTGTTTTGGCTGTATTGCTTTTTATACAGCACATTTGCCTAAAATGTAATAAGTACAAACACAACAAGTCAAAATAATGCAGTAACATGCATTACAGATAGAAACGCTTAAGACTGTCCATTGTTTTTATATAATATAAAATATTAAAAATATTAAGTATTAATAATTTAAATATTTTATAAATATTTATATGTTTTTAGAACAGAACATAAATGTGAATCATTTCACATACAGAGCATCACATTAACATTAATCTGCATGACAATATCATAAATCACTACAGCTAAACCAAACCTACAGGGAAAGGCATAAGTCCCTAGTTGAATTAGTTTGTACATACTTTATCAAGAAAACCAGGACTTAGCATAATGTACTCATAAATATGGAACATCATCTAGTTACACATAAAACAGAACATAATTAATTGTATGTTGCAGGTTGACCATATATAGCAAAAATAATGAAATGGGTGTTTTAGATTGACCATATGTACTACAAAATAATTAAATGGCTGTAGTAGATTGACCATATGTAGCACAAGATTCTAAAATATAGCCCAAATCCATACCGATCTCTGTCCTTGTCTCCATACCCATAATAATTCAAATTGTACTAGTACACTGGGTTGAAATGAAAATAGATTTGCAGTAGAATTTTCATTCCTAAGTGTGAGGTTGAAGTAATCATCCATAAAAGGCAGAACCCTTGTTTAGCAAACAAGAGAGAAAAAGAATACCATGAAGGGAAACCAAGGGCATGAAGTTCTCAGACAAATGCAATTAATGCATGAGGATCAAGAAGCACAGGTCTGAACAATGAAAAATAAATGAACAAGCTGAAGATATATAATATATTAATTAAACACCAACAACGCCAACTCAAATCCACAAAACTAAAGAACAAAACAGTGCTGAATGTGAGAATATTAGATATTATTATCTGTGCTAGAGTGACTGGTTGAAGATTTGTAAATAATTTTAATTGTAAATTACACTGTGTTACATATGCCAGCATGACTAGGTATAATTTTGTAAATAAGTTTATGTCTTTTGATTATCAATCTGATTTATGCAGGACATTTGAGTGTCGGGCAGTGTTCTTCTAGTTGATCAAATCTACGTTTGTTTTAAAGAGAATTCTGAATGTATGTAATGCTAGAGTCAGCTGACCTAGATGTGATGTCATTTGTACCAGAGCTGGCTGAATACAATCTTCACTGCAGCTGTTTGTTTACTTTTCAAAGTCTGATATGAGAGAGTAGAATTCTCATAGCAGCTTCCTGTTACTAAAAATCTCCTATAAAAGCAGGTTCTGAGTCAGTTGCTCAGTTTTGTTTTCAGAGCTGTTCAGCAGTAGCAGTCCAGTTGTTTCCAGAGTAGTTGTTCCATTCGCTGAGAACAGACAGTCTGGAGTGTGGGCATAATTCCTCATCTTGTCCTGCAGAAGTAAGAGTGTAATCTTGCCTTGCTGAGTTATTAGATTAGACAGGGAGAGTTAATCTTCAGATAGTCAGGGAACTACAGCTAGTTATAGGTTTTCTAAAATCAATGTGAGATCTATCCTACAGTATTATTTTCATATTTCCGGTGTGTGAAACTCTGTTGTTTATTGGAATCAGTTATTTAGTATTTACATGTTTAAAATCCTTTTATTTATTATTAAATGTTTTACTACTTCTCATTTTGGCTGGTTATTTAGTGAATATTTTCAATAACTTGAGAGTATTTATGCTCATTGTGATAACACCAGGGCCACTCCGAAAAGCTTTACTGCTTGGGTTACATGCTGCCATTTGCATCAATATCTATTTTACCCAATTTTATGTAACACCCCAATTGAAGGGTATTGTGGTATCTGACTGGTGGCAGCCATTACTTTGTACTTTGGGCAAACAAACACAGAAGGTAAATCTGTGTCAGTCTTTCCCAAGAGTGGAGTGTGTGTTTGTGTGAATATCAGACATTTAAGAGTGAGTGTGTCAGATACCTAGAACTGGGACACACTGCTCTTCAGTGGTTAGTGTGGAGACTCATTTGGGGACCTGGAATAAAACATATAGTCCAATTCCAGGTTTGGAACCTGTTCCCAGTGTACTGTTAGGGAAATTGTGTATTCCTATCCCTGCTTTTAGTGACACCCCTTATTGGAGACAGTGGTGTGGATTGAGACGTCGTAGTTACTGCCCCGGCATAAAGAGGGCTTGTCACATATTGGTGGCAGTGGTGTGGGATTTTGTTTAAGCTTTAGTAGCCTGTGGGTAGTTGTCACCGAGGCGTGCACTCTCAACAGCCATAAGGTAAACATACAGAGTTTCATTGTTGTAAGAAAAGGAACTATTTCCAGCCCAGCTATCTAGAATTTTGTAAGTGGTTGTGTGTCATTTGTGAATAGCAACATGGTTCATATGCCTGTGTTACAAACGTATTAGATCTGTATGTCATATTGTATAGACGTGTGCTGAAGATATATTTTATACACTATTATAACTGTTTAGATGTATGTATTTTAACAGGGGAGACAAACTTCAGAAGGATGGTTGAGGTTGAGTTACTTTATGGCTGGGCCATAAACAAAAGAGATGTTATCTGTCAGTATCAGTGCAGTAGCAGACATAATGTCTTGAAGTAGACGTTTTTTGTATTGTATTTAAGTGTGGAGGAATGTAAATTGTTTTACAACTTCCACCATTTGCCAGAAGACCTATGGTCAAGGGCGCCCGCAGGCAGGTGCAAGGGGGTGCACTTGCACCCCCCTGGAATCTGCTGACAAGTTAATCCTTTGATTTAAAAAAAAAATTTTTTTTTTTTTTTTTTTTAGGCGTTCTTCTTTAAGAAGTCCAGTCGCAGGCGTGCTGACATCATTGCGCAACGTTTGCGAGCGGGAACAGTTTAGAGGATCATCGCGTGGGAGCTGAAACAGACAGTTTAGGGGACCGTACTGAAGATGGGGCCCTTGCAAGTGAGCGGGAACCGAAACGGACGGAAGATGGGACCCTTGCGAGCGGGAACCGAAACGGATGGAAGATGGGACGCTTTAGTGGAGCGGGAACTGAAACGGGCAGCTTTAGTAAGGTGTGTTTGTGTGTGTGTGTGTGTGTGTGTGTGTGTGTGTGTGTGTGTGTGTGTGTGTGTGTGTGTGTGTGTGTGCCACCACTTTCCTGCTAGAAAACGTAGCATGTGCTTTCAAGGATGATAATGAATCAGGTCTGGCATTATGCTTTTGCTGTGTTTGCCTATCATCTGCCAGCACATAGAAGTGTATTAACAGGATGATCCAAGCAAATATTTCAAGCTCTTCAACAAACCTTTCTTGTTATTCTTGCTCAGATTCATATTTAAATGCAGCTTACTGCATGTTCTGATCTTTCAGAAACCTTTAGCCCTTTCAAAAATAAACTCCTTTATGCACCTCTACTCCCACAATTAGGGGATGAAATTGGCATGCCTACACTTAACCTAATGATGATGACACATGTTTTACTACTCTAGACTTTCAAATTAACAAGCCCTGCCAGTTGGTACAAGAGACTGCAACAGATGCACTTATTTTAGCTTAGCTGATATGTGTATTCAGTTGTATCTGCAGTCACTGGATTTTTAATTTCTCTATCTCTTGTGAAATGTGGCAAGATTTTTTTCCCTACTCACATTACTTACAGCTTTATTAGTAGCAGTGGCTACATTATATTTAGAGTCTCAAAACAAAAGTCAGACTAAATGCAGCCAATTAACATGCGTAGACCTACTGGTATCAGGATACTAAATACTAAAACACACGTGTGGTTAGTCCCTCTCTTATTATACTAGCTAAAGAATAAGTAAACCTAAATGACAGAAAAAAATAATAAAATCAATGCACTGCTGCCAAGTGCTCTGTTGGTTGGTTTTAGGAACAAAATGCACAAAGCCAGTAATGGGGGAATATAGCAATGAGTGGTCAGAGGATCACAGTTCAAGAGAGATTCCTGCCACATCTACTGCACTGGAATTTAAACAGCAAGTTTGGCTGCACTAGTGAAATAAAAAAATTGCAAGACAACCCAATGTGATGTCAGTTAGGCTAACACACCAGAAAGACACCCTGTTGTCTTCGATACTGGCATTCAAGGGGCACAAGGAAGAAGGATATGTGTGTGTGTGTAAAATGCCCTAGGAGTTATATGGTGGTGGGTAGAGAATAAGGCTTGAACCCTGTACCTTGGGCCCAAACGGCAAGAGCCTGAATTCCCTACCCACCACCATTTGTAAAAATGTTGCAGGTTTTTCCCTCATACTTTTTCTGTTCCTCATAAAATCTGTGGTTTCTGTATTTGTGTCCTTGTTGCCTGACATCTACATGTTCTCTCGTTTGATTCTTGGCTGTCTGGAGTGTTTCTCCCTGGGCCTCTGCTAAAAATTAGCTTATTTTCCAAGTCAGACTTTCCTGGTTAACAAATGTTAAAAAAAAAAAAATGGGCACTCATTTCAATATCAGACTTCATATTCTTCAGAAAGTGCATGGTAACGAAAGCTTTTATTCTAGCAATTTTTTAAGTGTACAAGATGGATATTTGAAATGTATCCCTGTCTTTGGGACCGTATCCCCCCCCCCATTATTGGCTTCATCCAGGTTTTGTGCTAAGGTTGACAGCTATGGTAAGAACTGAATTCACTGAATATGTTTGGGGGCTGTATTCATCCAGTATTGGCTTTGTTTGGGTATTTATTGGCTTCATCCAGGTTTAGTGCTAAGGTTGAGAGCTACGGTAAGAACTGAATTCACTGAATATGTTTGGGGGCTATATTCCCCCATTACTGGCTTTGTCCAGGTGTTTTTGGTAAGAGGTTGAGAGCTATGGTGAGAACTGAATTCACTGAATGTTTGGGGGCTGTATTCACCCATTATTGACTTTGTTCAGGTATTTTGTGCTAAGAGGTTGACAGCTGTGCTATGGTGAGAACTGAATTCACTAAATGGTAGCCATTTAAGTTTCAGTCTTCCTCTTTCACAAAACAGCTGATTTGGCGTAGTGGTATGTTGCTCTGACTGTTTTGCACAGGGTCCCCTGGGTTCAAGACGTGGCAGTGAAATGTATGGTGGTAACGCAGCATTTTATTCTAGCAACTTTCCAACATTATACAAGCAATGTTTAAAATGTGTCCCTGGTTTTGTCCCCCCCCCCCCAATAAATTTTGGCTTTTTCCAGATTTCTTGTGCTGCAAAGTTCAGAGATACAGCTGAGTGTCGAGTAGATTTTATGAGCTGAGAGCTGCAGGGAAACAAAAGTTTAGTGCTGCTTATGTTTAGTCTGCTTGCATTGTTAATAGCACAACAGATAGTGTCCTTGCTTTTGATGCTGAAGGCTGTGGGTTCTACTCCCACAGTAGGTAGATGCATTGCTGATACTGTACTGTGTTGTAAAGGGGGTGGATGCTGCAGTCCTTTTGTTAAAGATACCTAGTAACTATGAACCTGTTATCAGTTTGCTATCCAGTCCCTATTACTGTATTACTAGCTTATCATTTTTTTATTGCATGCAACAAAGGCAATTTATTCTTCAAGGGTAACGGGCACTTTATTTGTAGATTAAACAATGACATATAAAGCAGCAACCTCTTTATTAGTTACAAATTTCTTTAATGTGGATTTTACTACTTCAGAGATTGTGCATATTTTTTACTGATACTGGTGGACTATAGAAGGTTAAGTAGACTTTTTATGATGGAAATGTTCTGAATTGGGCAGTTTTGTCAGTGGTGTATGCATTTTGTTTCATTGTTTACTGGAAAAATGTTCAAAACAATAATTTTAAAATGCCCTCTAACAACTGTACTGTATTGTACAAGGAATATAATGTAATACAGTCAGGAAGGTGTATCAAAGAGCATGTGTGTGTTATGTTCGAGGGGCCTATGATTTTGAAGACAACCCAGAGTTAATATTTATCTGCCACTGGCAAAATGTATTTTCTCTGAATGTGGGTTTCAATGCTGTTTCCATGCATGTGAGTTTCAAGGGCAGAGAAGTTTTAATGTTAGTCTAATTTCATTGTGAGACTGCATTGCTTTGTTTAACAGATATGTATTAGGGTTTGTGCTGTAAAATGCAAAATAAAACTTTCAAATGAAATCCTAAATCATCACAGAAGTAAAGCAGTATGCACATTACAGTGTTTATGGTAAATGGGGCAAAATAACCAAGGAATGGGACATTGGAATGGCTGCAGGGGGAGGCTCCATTCGACCATGATTTTGTGAGGGGGGTAGCAAACTCAGACAGCCCCGATTGAACTATAATTCTCAGTTGTCCATATCTTTGCAGAATGAATAGATATTTGCTTCTTATTTTTGGTTTGTTCCTCATAAAATTTGTGGTTTTCTAGCAAATCATTTAGGAATGAAGTCACTAAATGACACATAGTTTCAGACGTCATAACCTTCAGAAAAATGCATGCTAATGCAAGACTGTCTTAAGTTTATACAAGAGCAATTTTTAGTAGTGTTTGTATGTTCCCCCAATATATTTGGCCTTGTCCAGATTTTCTGCATTAAGAGGCTGAGAGGTACGTGCAAATCACTGTAGATTAGGAATATCCAAACCTCTCAATTGTCCCCAATTTTGGCTCAAAATGTTGCTCTCCCCTAATAATCCCTCCTCCAAAATGGCAATTTTGGAAGAAAATGTGGAGGGTTTACAATTGTATATAACTAATGATCAGAGTTATAGATTACTTTTATTTCAGAAATGCATGTAGATGCTCTTATTTTGTTAGCTGCTCAAGTTAACAATGTTAATACTAAAAAGGTGTCCCTTTTTTGACAGGTATTTTTGCATCACATTTTGGTCCATTTTTCATAAACTTGTGGTTTTCTGGCAAATTAGTGGCACATCATTAAAGATTGAAGTTAGAAAATAATAACAGACATTTGAGTTTCAGATTTTATACCCTTCAGAAAATTTGTACTAATGCAAGATCTGCTACTGTTCTATTATGTAAGTTAATAAGAGCAATATTTAAAAACCGGCCTTATTTTTGGGCCTGTGTCCTACTTTTAGTTCTATGTATGGCTTTGTCCAGATTTCTTGCTCTGAAGTTGAGAGGTATGAGTGTTACAGCCATCACTGTCAGACAGAGACATTTCAAATTATGACATACTTATTGCATCCCACCCTCCATTGTAGTGGCTCTGGATGTGTCCAAGGAAGGCAAGGAGCAGTTATGCAGTGTAAGTGTGCAGAGCATCCCCCCATCCAAGGTAGATCACAAATACGACCATGGCTTTTCATCTCTCCTTGATTTTGCAGAATGTTCTGGTTTTCTATCAGATTTTTATGCTGTTGATTTATGCTTCTTATTATTCAGGAACTGCATGCTGTCACAGTGCCCTGTTGCTCTGTTTAAGTAGCCATGGTTTAATGAACATCAGGTAAGCTTGTCGGAGATTGTAAGATGCAAGTAAGCTTTAGTAAGCATATTGTTAAAGAATTACCAGCATTGAAAGCCTTTTCGTTGTTGCCATGCAGAGAATATTTACATAACTAGATAATGTATAAGCCTTGGGTATTGAAATGCATATGACAGTATTTATAATAAAAGGACAAGATTACAGTATTTTCAGAAGCTCATTGCATTTTATTGGAGACCAGTGTCTTACAGCAGTGTCTGTGTGTTAGTACACTTAGTTGGGTGGCTTTAATGGTATATGGTAAATAAGCATTGCTACCTTACTTAAAAGCCAAGCCCTGCAACAACTAGGTAAGCTCCACACTGAAGTCAAAACACAATAGCTCTGGTGGGTAAATGTACTCTGTAGTAATCAAAAAAGGCAAATGTTTGAAATAACTACAGCTTATGTGCAAACACAATAGGTAGTGATGAAACAATGCTCTGCTAAAAATGCTTTAATGCTCCACATTGCTGAGCTGCAGATCAGTTATTATCACTGCCTACCAGGATTTCACCCACTTCAGATCAAGCACGGTGCCGTTCAGTGCAACCTTCCCAGAACTAATTCAAGTCTGACCAGAATTATTTTGTGTGTGTGTGTGTGTGTGTGTGTGTGTGTGTGTGTGTGTGTGTGTGTGTGTGTGTGTGTGTGTGTGAGGTAGCATACCCCTCAGCTGTCCAGGTTTTTGCAGAATGTGCAGATTTTTGCCCCATATTCCTCCTAAAAAGGATTGAAGTTGCTAAATAATGAGACATTTCAGTTTTAGATGTCATATCGTTTAGAAAAATGCATACTAACACAAATCCTGTTACTCTTGCAATTTTCTAAGTTTATGAGAGCCATATTTATAATCTGTCCCTATTTATTTTAGGCTTTGTCCAGATTTCTTGCACTAAGGTTGAGGCCTTGAGGGGTATGGTATGTTTGTGAGGGAGAGAGAAAGTGAAATGCCCAAGTTAGAGTTAGCAGGTGGAATTTATTTTCAAGTGCATTTTCAAGGAACTGAGTTTTAAGGGAAGCGAAGTTTACTGCTGCTCATGCCAAGTCTATTTACAATGTGCAACTGTTTTGTTTAGCAAGTGGTATCTCTATTGTGGTATAAAGTTTTAAAGCTACGTTAGTAGCACCACAAGTAGAATACTTGTATCTTAATGTAGAGGCTTGAGGTTCTATTCCTACAGCAAGTATATTTGTATGCTGCAGTCCTGAGGATGTCCTCCTTTGGATGAGATGCCTAATAACTATGAACCTGTTTTTCAGCTTGCCATCCATTTTCTATTGCAATATACCAGCTTACCATTTTTTTAATTTAACATAGGCAATTTATTCTTTGACTGCAGCAGGCACTGAATTTGTAGATGAAACACTGAAATATACAGTTGTTTTCTAGCAACAACATCTTCATTAGTTTCATATATCTTTAATGTGGAATTATTCAGATTACTTTTACTTCAGCAGAGACACTCAAAAAAGTGTTGCTGTATAATACAAGGGATATAATTCAATTATATATTATAATTAATACAATCAGGTAAATCAAAACTTTTGCATTGCCCTAACAGTGTTCAAGGAGCCTATTGCTTGAAAACAGTTCAAAGGTAAATAACCTGCCACTGGCCAGATGCATTTTCTTTGAATGTGGGTTTCAACGCTGTTTCATTGAATGTGAGTTTCAAAAGTAGAGAAGCTTTATTGCCAAGTCTGTTTTCATTGTAAGACTATTGCTTTGTTTAGGTTTAGTAAATGTCTCAGTGTTTGGGCTATAATGTTTGAAATAAAAGTTGTAAATTAAATCCAACTGCCTGTAATCATTGTAGAACTAAAGCATAAAACAGTATGCACACAGATTTGAACAGTGTCTACGGCAAATGGGGAGAAATAGCCAAGTAATGGGACACTGGAATGGCTGTGTGGGCGGGGCTTGGGGTGGGTGGATGTGGGTGGGGCTGTTGGCAGGGGGCGGGGAGAGCTATGTGGGTGGGGCTCTGGGTTTGCACCCCCCTGCAAAAAATCCTGCGGGCTCCCTTGCCTATGGTCTATGTATTTTTGCAGGGAGATGCTAAATGCTACAGCTACAACAGTGGTTTTAACCTGGGATGGTCAGATGACAAGAAGTGATGTCATGCTGCAAGTATCCCAGCAGTAATATTTTAAATATTAATTTAAGAACTCTCTGAGAGTAGCAGAGCAGTTTGCATTTTGTATCTGACCTGGCAGCATCAGCTGGAAGACCCACTCATCACACACTTGCCTTGTTCTGTAAGTTAACCAGCATACAGTAATTTCTTTTAGATACAGTCAGGAATATAGCTGAGCTTAATTTAGATGTTTTTCTTTATTTATTTGAGACTGTCCTGCAATGTTGTTTTAAATACTTCCTGTGATTTTGAACTCTGAAGTGACTGTGATTCTTTACTGAGTATTTTCTTGTTTTTATATTATTTATTATTAAATATATTTAAACCTTTCAATTGTGGCTGGTCTGTCTAGAGATATTTAAGCTTTTAGAGTACTTGTGTATCTATTTGGTGACACTGCACAGGCCACTCCTAATAGCCTTGCTCTTGGTCAAACTACCATTTGGATTAATAGTAACATTACACAGTATGATTGGACACCCTTTGCTAAGGGCATTAAAGTAGTTGATAAGTAATGGCTGGTGGCAGTGAAAACTACCTTATAGTTTGGGTAGAAGGAGGCATAGCTAGTAAACCTGTGCCAGGCTTTCCCCGGTGTGTATGTGTGTGTGTAAATCAAATCTCAAATAGTGTGTATGTCAACTACTTGGGCAGGAGCACAAAGCACTGGTTGGACAGAGAGGGTGCTGGAGGTCTTGGCTTGGCCACTCAGCTGAGATCTCAACTCTATAGCTGTGCCAGTGGGGAGTCATACTGGGGATATGGAGAAAGAGGGAAGAACCAGCTCCACACTGACTGTGGTCTCTGTATGCTCTTAAGGGAAACTGCACTTTACTGTGTGCGTACTTGACATCCTCCCAGTGAGTACATCCCCCACTGTTGCGAGTGGTTAGGATTGAGGCACCTTGATTACTGGGCTAGTGCTAGGGAGTCACATATTAATTGGTTGGCAGTGGTGGAATACCCACATATTAGGATTCAGTGGTGTGTATATTGAATTCTTATAGCCTGTAAACAGTGGTCACTAAAAAAGTTGTTTGTACTGTCAATCAGCCACACAGTGAACATTCAGAGTTTCATATCACAATTGTTTTATTTTTTTTTTGTTGTTGTTAGCTTAGTTAGTCAGGGAGTGCAGGCAAGGATGTCAGCAGAGGAGTATGGCAAGCTGACAATGAGCCAGTTGGCTGAGATGTGCCAGGCTAAAGGACTGGTGCATGCCAACCTGACTAAAGCAGCAATGATAGCAGCCTTTGGCACAGCTGCATCACAGACCAGCAACCAGGAGGCCAATCAGTCTGGCCGTGAGAATGTACAACTCTCAGAAAATGGACAGTTCAACCTTTCCACAGAGGACTTAAAAATCCATCTGGAATTAAAGAGACTTGAACTGGAGGCCAAACATTTGGAAATAGAATCAGCAGAGAGACTTTGGCAAGAGAAACAAATGGAATTAGAATCAGCAGAGAGACAGAGACATCTGAAAGCTGACAGGGCCGGCCTTAGGCATAGGTGAACTAGGCGACCGCCTAGGGTGCCATAAGGCCGGCATCATAAAGGGCGCAATTTCATTAACTTAACTTTACTTCTCTCTCCACTTTTCAGCTGTAGCTGCGCCCACCCTTTGTAGCATTGCAACCTCCACCACTTCTGTAAAAAAAGCATGATTCATCCACAGCACATAATACAGCCCTCCTACTGTATTATTCCATTCCCTCCCTCCCCCTGATGAGTCTCAGTGGCTGCTCTTGTTGAGCATTATTTAAAGCATCCAATCAGTGATACTTTTGAACCACTGACGTCCCTGACTACTGCTCCAATCCACAGTATATAATGCAGCTTATGCCCACCTCTCATTCGTTTCTTCATTGACGATAGAGGTGGGCATAGCTATTGGCTGTCATTACGTCCTGTGTTCCTGATCTGTGGAGTGGACAGCATCGGCGTGGATTATCGGCGGACTGGTTTCCTCTACAACATGCGTGCTACCAACTGTGCTTTTCGCATTTTTTTTGTGGGTGTCCCTTGCTTGCTTCTCTTGCAAGTTGCTTGGCTTTTGAAAGTAAGTCGATTCAGACAGCAGGCAGCTCTCTCATGCATGCAATTGCCACACATTCGCAATGCCAGATAAAAATATATTTCCTGAATTTGCTTTGTTGTGTTTTCCTGCTCTGGGCTGGGTTAGCTTAAGTGAGTGTTGGACATTGATTTTTTTTTCCTTTGCTGTCTGACTGGTAAACTTCTGTGTGTTATGAAACGTTATAAATTCAAGATGTGCATTTCCTTGTCTCATCAAACCGGAGGATAGAATCTGGCTAATGTTTGTGGTGTGGAGACTGATAGGGTGTTTGGTATGTAGCATAGAAACTGTGGTAGCAGTATGTGCAGCGCCCTCCTCAGACACCTGATATTTACATCACGCCCAATTCTTGGGAAGTTTATTTTTTTATTTGTAGTTTTACAGCCATTCCATATTGAGTTCATGTACTGTTATTGTGCACTTGTTTTACAAGGGAATGATGTCCCATCCAGGGACTGATCCAAAGAACACAAACAGAAATGTTTCGGGGGGGGGGTGAGGGAGGTGTAGAGTTGGAGAGTAGCTGTGCACCTGCAATGTGATGGAACTTCAGAGGTATGTGCATTGTAAACCCAGCTGGGATGGGAGAGGCCGATTTAGTTTAAACTCTATTATAGACAGATGTCTTCCACTGAGAGATGCCAATTTACAATGGAGTTCATCCATAGGGGTGAATACAATCCTGGATAAGGCCAATGGTGCACAGAATAAACGCACTTTTAGTTATCGTTTAGTTCCTGCTTCTTGACATTTTCCTTTATTTTGCTGTACCTTTCTGTGGAGCTATCTTTGCTTCTTTTTGATTTTTTTGATTCTTAATCTGTAAATGCTTAGTGGGAAAAGTGTTTACATTCTTATCATAGTGATAACAGTTTCTTCTCTGAAAAATTTGTATATAAGTGTATAATGTGGATTAAAACATTCCAGTCTTGAACACATTAGCGTTTAGTTATGTAAACGACCGCTCTTTCTGTAGCAGTTTGTTTTTTTTTTTTTTTTTTTTACAAATCACCTGCAGAGAATATATAACAGCCATGAAAGTTCAAGGGAAAGCTCAGAGCAGTGCTTTGCTTAAAGAGTGATTTTTTTTAGGATTCCAGACCATTTTGTTATGTCATTTTCCTTAGTCAAGAAAATTCATCAGCAGTTACTTGCAATGTTTTAGAAAGATAAAGTTTTAGAAGTCAAAGTTATTTAACCTCTTAGTGTTGTAAAATGCCATACTTCCATTTTTAATTCACTAGTTCCATGGGATAAGCTTTTTCATGATTTCTTCTAAGGTTTTATTTAACAAGAATAACCTAGCATCCAGAAAGCTACTGTTTAATACACAGATCTCTCTCTGAAACCCATACAGAGCTAGTTCAATTCCAGGTATGCATTTAATGAAATAAATAGTAGTTGGATAAAGAGTAATTACAAACCGTTTAGAGATAAATTCAGGGAGCAAGATGAACATTTATATTTCAGCTGGAACCTTCTCAGGCTTTCAAGGGTGTATAGTACTTCACATGTAAGACTACTCTCTCTGTCTCTGTCTCTCTCTCACATACGCACCTCAAATCACTGCCAAAGTAGATGGTAACTTTTATTCTCAGTGTGTTAGAATGCTTTACTGGTCTGCAAAAGTTGTAGTATCTTTAAAGGTTGTGCAGCTAAATTTGCCTACTGAAGTCTGAAATTAACAGCTATTTTAGACCAAAGAAAAATCTGACATGAGACAAGTGCTGCATAATGTCAAGGTTAAGAAATGCATTCTTATTTGTTTAATGTTTTTCCTAATTATATTCAGAATATTGATAAACAAGCAGCTGTCAAAACATTTTCTTTTTTTCCAGAAAGTTTAAAAACAATCCATGTAGTAAATAAGGAAAAAAACATAGCTTAGTGCACCAGGAATCTTGTTATATGCTTTCTTATATAGTAAATGTATACAGAGGGCTTTGCTGAGTGTGTTTAACCACTGGAGGTGATGTGTCTTTATGCACAGTATCAGACAATCTGTTATGTTGATGGGCTCATACCAGTGATTTTCTGCTCACATGTGATCTGTTTCTTATGGGCATTATATAGTTGTCTACTATTGACTTATTGTTGCTGTTCTTTTAGCTGTTGTAATTTAATTTGTAAACATTAGCTGGACAGAGTATTACCATGCTTTTTCTAACTCCTTTAGTTACCATTGTTGTGCTTTGGGATGTATGAGTAGTTTTTGACTTTCTTAGCCATACAGTCTTGTATCACACTTGAAATTGGTACTTACCTGGGGTACTTACTAAGTGAAGTGAGACTTAATAATGAGAAGCGTTTTACATTTCCTAACGCTATGAGTATTTTGATTCCTGAGTATGGATTTACTGACTTTTCACATGCTGTAAGACAGAATAAAAAGCAGTGCATCATAGTGGTGTGGTTCTATACAAAGAACATAGAGAAAGTTATAGATCTTGCACATTTCAAACATTATTTGAATGCACGGGTAACTGCAAATTGACCCCTGGTTTAGCACCCTTGTCCTTCTTGGCTGTGGCAAAATGTAAATATTCTGCTCATTTTTATTTTATTTATTATATTTTAAGTTTGTTGACTGGGATAGTCCGACTGGATACATGTCCATTTTCAGCAGAGGCCAAGGGAGAAAAGCTCCAAACTTACAAAGACAAGCAAGTTACAGTATATGCACAAACATTGTATTAACATACAAGTTAGTGTCACATTTCAAGCTTATGAAGAATACAGTTTATATACAGAAATATATACAAATATGTTAGTTTCTCTTATCAAACCTATAGGTGCAGCTTAAATACAGAGTCTCTGCAATGATATTAGTTTCTCTTTTCAAACCTTTTAGTGTAAGAGGGTAGTTGCTATGAATAAAATTGCAGGGATATGGAAGTGGATGAGGCTTTAGTCAGGGTTAGAGCAAGGACATAATCAGTGAGTTTTAAAATACTGGTTTAGATTTTTTTTTAACTGATTAAGGGAGAGGTTCAGAGTAAGGTCAGATGGGAGCGAATTCTTAGTTTTGCCTACTGAATTAGGGTAAGTAAGAGTAACTGGTGGTTAACAATTTCGAAGGCCTTGGAAAGATCGAGAAATGGGGCAGAAGTTAATTTGCTATGGTTGGAATTTGACATTAGAAAAGGAGAGGAGGGCTGAGGTGGTACTGCGCTGTGGTCTTAATCCGTGCTGGGAGTTGGCCAGAAGATTATTTTGAATAAGTTAGTGTAAGAGTTGTTTATGGATACACTTTTCCATAATTTTAGCCAGAGGGGAAAGGATAGCTATTGGTCTATAGTTTGACAGTTTAATGGAGCTGCCAGCTTTATGGAGTGGTATGATATGGGATATTTTCCAGACAGAGGCTTCAGTTATGGTTCTGTTCATCAAAATAGTGACAGGGTATGCTATGACATCAGCAGGTAGTCTGAAGGGAGGAGGTCAGCTGAAAGGGTGGTTAGTTTGAGTTTGAGTTTTGTGATTAGGGCTGTAATGAGAGAATTTGGAACTATTACAATTACAATGTCTGAAGCATGAACTGAACCAGCTAAATGAATAATTACTCAAGTGGACCTGACAGTTTGGCAAGTTAAACATTTAACTGTCAGACAATGCATATAGAAATGTGTCTAGTAGCCAGCAATGGAATAAAATCTGACAATATTTCAATGTCTTTAACATGAACTGTGCCTAACATTTTCAAAATTACTCAAGCAGTTCGGCCACTTTGTACAAGTTACACATTTATTGTAAAGTATTGCCTATAGAAATGCATGTCTAGCAGCGGATAAAATGTGACAAATTTTGATGTCTAACGAAGTGTGCCAACTGAAATCTAATGTCTTCAACGTAAGTTGACAGTTTGTACAAGTTCAATACTTTACTGTTGAACACTGCATATAGAAATGTACATCAAGTGGCCAGCTAAGGAATACTATTGTTGATGTCTTTCACATGAAATGTGCCAATTCAAGTGGACCTGACACATTTCACTGTCAAACATTGCATACAGAAATGTACATCTAATGGCAGCAGTGGAATAAAACCTGACACTATTACAATGTCTGAAGCATGAACTGAACCAGCTAAATGAATGTGTCTTGAAATTATTCAAGTGGACCTGACACTTTGTGCAAGTTAAACATTTACCTGTCAAACATTGCGTATAGAAATGTCTAGTAGCCTGCAATTAAAGAAAATCTGACAATATTTCAACGTGTCTAGCATTAATTGTGCCATCTGAAACCTAATGTTTTCAAATAGTCAAGCAGACCAGACAGTTTGTACAAGTGAAACACTTTATTGTTGAAGACTGCAGATAGAAATGTACATCTGGTAGCCAGCAAAGGAATACTTAAATGACAATTTTCTATGTCTTTCACATGAAGTGTGACAATTCAAGTGCACCTGACAGTTTATACAAGTGTCAAACATTGTATATAGAAATGTACATGTAATGGGACAGCAATGGAATAAAGTCATCTGACAATATTAGAATGTCTTGAGTATGAACTGTATAAACTATATGTCTAGTAGCCAGCAATGAAATAAAATCTGACAATATTTCAATGTCTTTAGCATTAATTGTGCCAACTAAAAACTGTTTTCAAATTAGTCAACCAGACCTGACAGTTTGTACAAGTGCAACATTTTACTGACAAAGATTGCATATAGAAATGTACTTGACACAGTAATGGAATAAAATCATTTGACAATATCACAATGTCTCTCGTCTTAAATATGTCTTCAAATTATTTGAGTGGACCTGATAGCTGAAAACAGTACACTGCTGTTCTGTAAAACAGGTCATATGGGCATAAAGCATACCAAGAGATGTATTATGCAGAACTTTTATTGCCCTAGGATTTCCAGAAATGTAACAGGGTGCTGCAGGACCTGTGAGCAGTGCCAAAAGGTAGGCAGGAGGTAGGGACATAAGTTGTACCATGTTAACATTATGAAACCATATCATGATAAGGAGGCCCTGGTGCTGAGTATTTGCAGTGGATGGTAGGAGGAGTCTGAGGGGGATCTGGTGATTAATCTTCTTAGTGAAGCTCGGACGGACACTTCTGTGGGAAAGGTAGCAATATCTCTGTGGCTATCCCCTATTCAGGTTAAAGAAATATGGGCAGTGTTACAGGAGTTTGGGAGAATGCTCACTGGGAAACTTGGGTGATCCCACCTAGTGCAGCACCATGTGGATACAGGACACAAAGGCCTATTAAGCAGGCCCCTTATAGGGTGCCTGAGTGAGTCAAACAGACTCTGAAGGAGGAAATAAAGGAAATGTTGGAGGTGGGGGTAATCCAGGAGTCCAGTAGTCCTTGAGCTTCCCCAGAAGTGTTGGTACCAAAGAAAGATGGCAGTGTAAGATTCTGCATAGACTACAGAAAGGTAAACAGTTATACAGAGTCAAATGTATGTCCCATGCCTAGATGCTGAGTGAGACTAAGAATCTTACCACTATTGATCTGCCCAAGGGATATTGGCAGGTGCCCTTGACACCCATTGCTAGAGAGAGGTCAGCTTTTGTAACTACTTCTGGATTACATGAGTTTGCAGTAATCAAACAGGAAGCTAAAAGCTGGTTAGGACTGAAGTCCAAAACCAAAAAACAAAACCAAAGGAAATCAGGCTGATTTAATAAAATTCCAGGACAATTCCACAATAAATAATTCCAGTAAGCACTTTCATCTGTAATAAGACTTCTTCAGACTGGAAGTTAACATTCAAAAACACACATTTAAATACTTTAAAAATCACATGACCACATACTTAGTGTTTTAACCCTTTAAGTTTAAGATACATAATAAAATCTTCTCTATTGTTCAGACCAGGGCGGTAGCAAGCATTGAGTTTAACCTGCCAACTATATTCCAGCCACCCCAAGTCATCTTCTGGATTAAATTAATTTTCTACATTTTTTAGACTGTCCACTACAATGAATTTAAAGTTATCTTTACATGAACCATGTTTATAATGCTTCCCCAGGGCATTCCTTTCAAAATCTTCTTTCAAAGTAAGTTGACTATTCCAAAAGTCAGGTCAGACAGAAATGGAATAGTTAAGTGTTACAAATATAACGTGTAACTATTTGTTCATGGAAAAAAACAGAATGTACTATGAATAATGTTAAAATAACAGTCAATGTTTTTTTTTTTTCATGCAAATCTAAGTATGTAATTTATGTCACTTGTTGCTTAGAATGTAAATCTTTTTATGTATGTAGAACTACATGAGAATTGTACAAAAGAATATATGAACATAAATACGCAGTTTTCTATTGGGGATGAAAGGAATGCCTTGGGAAGCATTATAAACATGGTTCATGTAAAGTTAACTTTAAATTCCTTGTAGTGGACAGTCTAAAAAATGTAGAAAATTCATTTAATCCAGAAGATGACTTGGGGTGATGGAATATAGTTGGCAGTTTAAACGCAATGCTTGCTACCCTCCTGGTCTGAACAATAGAGAAGATTTTATTACAGATGAAAGCGCTTACTAGAATTATTTATTGTGGAATTGTCCTTGAATTTTATTAAAGCAGCTTGATTTCCTTTGGTTTTGTTTTTTGGATTATATGAGTTTACAAGGATGCCCTTTAAGATGAAAAATGCCCCAACAGCCTTCCAGAGATTAGTAGATCATATCTTAATAGGAGCAGGAGATTATGCTCTAGCTTATTTTGATGATATTGCCAGGGGCGGCTCGTGGCATTGGACTGCCGGACTGCAGCCCCCTCAGCAAGAAAGAAGAAAAAGTACTTTTTAGTTTAGTTATTTAATTTTTTTTTTTACTGTCTCAGTTCAGTTGACTCGTCTTTCAAATTTCTCTGCATTATGCCGACTGACTTTGCGAGTACGTGCATGCGCACTTTGACCACTTCGGGTTGCGGCGGTTTTAAAAAAGAAGGGTTTTTTTTCTCTCTTTCTGCTGCAGTCCAGATAGCGAATTAAGGCATCAGTGTGATGCCCAGCAGTCTATGCGGTTTGGAACCGCATAGAATTGGAAGGGGTTCGGACTGCCACGTCTGCAGGCACGTACATGACGTGCTTGGGCTAAATGGCTGCTGATTGGTTGTCGCTCTCTTCCCGGGCTTTATGTGCTGGGAAAAAAGCGAGAAGCAAACAGTTGTAGCCAGTTTCAGTTGTGGACTGAGTGAATCAAGTGAAGATTTCTTGATTGCCGGCCTATTTCGTTCACTGTGCTGGATGTTACGCAGCAGCTGAAGAAGAAGAAGTAGAGAAGAGTACAGAGAGTTTTTCTTCTTGGTGGTGGTATGTATGTATGACAGAGAGTACATTAATTCAATATGTATATATAATCAATGTCTGACAATATGTTGTGATGTGTGTGTGTGTGTGTGTGTGTGTGTGTGTGTGTGTGTGTGTATATATATATATAAATGCTAGGAGTCTAAACATGAAACTGCACTCATTGCAAGCATTCTTAACCCTGGAAGATGCTGACATTTGCGCAGTCACAGAAACCTGTTTCAAAGCTGCGGACAGCACCCCAGCCTTACCTGGGTTACTCATCCTATCATACATTCAGACCACAAACTGTGGGCAGCAAAGCCAAAGGAGGTGGAGTTTCAATGTATATTAAAGACACACACTCCTCCAGGCTGGTCAAACAGTAGGAAGCACAGAATACACTCCAGGTGCAGCTAACCATTGACAAGACCCCCTATTCAGATCATAGCTAGCTATAGACTCCCAAATTTGACTCAGGATGCCCACTCCACCTATCTGAAATTCTTTGAATGTATCAAGAGTCAACCCTTTACCCTCATCCTGGGTGACTTTAACTACCCAATCATAGACTGGAAAAACTACTCATGCCAGAATGCAAATGTCCAGAGATTCCTTGATTTTTATCAGTGCAAATGCCTTGGAGCAGCTAGTCAATATGCCCACAAGAGGTGATAATATCTTGGAAATGGTATTAACCAACATGAGTAACCACTGCAGCATCCCCATAGTATTATCTTCCCTGGTAAAATCCGACCATAAAGCGGTCACTTTTGAAGTCAGCATCTCCCCTGACCCCCCTCTAGCTCAGGTCAAACAAAAAAACTTCTCCAAAGCTGATTACAACCTCCTGAGGGATGGTAAAAACAGCTACAAAGCCACCTCTCCCTCTATTAGAACCGGCACCAATTTCCAAATCTACATCAAAGTACTATACGAGCACTTATGTAAATGCATGGAATCAGGAATACCTGACAGGACAAAATCATCCTCCGCAAGGAAGAGTAAACTTGTCTGGTGGACATCTGCAATAAATAAGCTATATCATAAAAGGAAAAAATTGCTGTCCAGGGCCAAGAAGGAGCAGGTGCCCAATTGGAAGCAATCTCTCCTTAGCCTGAACAAGCAAATAAGACCACTAGTGAAATCCTCTAAAGCCAACTTTGATCCCAAATTGGCGACATCTGCTAGAGACAATCATATGGCCTTCTTCAAATATGTCCGCAATCTCAAAGGAAACATCTAGATCTGTTCAGAAGTGGTGGTCAAGGACACCACATACACAAATGCTGTAGATATAGCCAACCTACTGGCTGACAGATTCAGTGAAAACTTCACCCTTCTGTCACCCCATTAGTAAATCAGGACATCCCCAGTACCTGCCCCCTCCCCTTATCTCTAGGAAACAGGTCATCACTGCCCTCTCAAAGGCAAAAAATACAGCCTCCATGGGACCCAATAACATCCCAGGCTGCACCCCACATGAACCCAGGCATGAACTTGCAGCACCATTAGGCACCCTATTCAAGCAAAGCCTGAGTACCAGCTTTGTCCCAGCAGAGTGGAGGACAGCCACTGTCAGCCCTTTGCACAAAGGTGGAGCATCTATCAATCTGGGAAATTATAGCCCCATTAACCAAACTAGCCTGATCTGCAAGACCATGGAATGGATTATCATGGACCTCATTAACAGGGACATTGGCAACCTCCAAAAACTCAACCCCACACAGTTTGGCTTTGTCAAGGGGAGGTCATATCTGTTAAATCTGGTTAACTTCTTTGAGACAGTCTCCAAAGCCACGGACAAAAGGAAGACAGTGCACACCACCTACCTTGACCTGGTCAAGGCCTTCGACACTATTCCCCACTCAGGCATAGTAAACAAACTCTCTCAACTAGGTATAAACCCATATGTTATCAGATGGGTAGCAAACTGGCTCACTGATAGAACCCACCTAACCAAAATAGGGGAAGCCACCTCAAGCAGTAGGCCCGTAATAAGTGGTGTACCCCAGGGATTGGTCTTGGGGCCTCTGTTATTCAGGATATACTTATCTGAGGTGCAGGCCAAAACCAGTAGGCTATGGCTGACCATGTTTGTAGATGACTGCAAGCTGGGTGTGGTCATCAACTCCCCAAGTGATGTGGACATCCTCCAAGAGGGTCTCACCCAAACAAATGACTGGTGCAAGAAACATGGCCTCAAGCTGAATGCCAAAAAATGCATCATCATCCCCTTTGGGGAGAGTGATGCCCCCACATATTGTCACATTAATAACAACTTCCTAAAAAAGCAATCAGTCATGAGGGATTTGGGCACCCAGATTGATAGCAACCTGACTTTTGACCACCATGTTGCTTCCGTTGTATGGAAAGATTTCTATATGGTGCACCTCATAACTAAGGGTATCTCATCCAGGGACAAGGATGTCATAACATCCCTGTATTCTTACCTTATAAGGCCAATTATTGAGTACAATGCCCCCTTTGGCATGTACCTCACAAAACACATGCAGCAGCTGGAAAGACCACAGTGGTTCCTCACCAGAAGAATCCAGGGCCTCAAACATCTACCCTACACAGATAGGCTAAAAGCCTGTCCCTCTACTCAGTTTCATACAGACTCCTCAGAGGTGACCTCTGTCTGGCATCCAAAGCAATCTCAGACCCTGCATTGATGGGACTACTGCATCTCCGTAAGTCAAGCTCAACTTGAGTAACCAGCACGCACAACCTCAACCTGGTCTGTGACATCAAATGGACTTGTTGGCAGGACAGATATGTGTCCCAGAGACTCCCCCATCTGTGGAACAGACTCCCTCTCCACATCAAGCAGAGTATCTCATTGTCTCTTTTCAAGTGCAACCTGGATAACTGGATGGAAAGCAGAAAATACACCCCTGGGATTCCACACGTGTCCCTGCTGGACAGTGGCATAGGGTGCTGACTTGTTTTAACATGAGCTCAACTCTTGGCTAGGCTTATAAGGGCCTGAGTGCCAATAGCCTAGTAACTTCCTATGATCTTATGATCACTGCACAGGAAAGGGATAAACAGTGCTGCTCATGGATTTAAGGGAACCCATGTTTGGCAGCCTAAACCACCCCAACAGAGTCTGCCAGTAGCAGTGGAAGCCACTAATTCAGGTACATGTCCAGGACCAAAGGTTACATGGTTTAAATGCAACCAGTGGGTCCATGTAGCATATAGATGTCCATGCAGGCAAGGTGGGGAACAAAAGGTGGGAGAGCCAATAAGTTGGAATGAAAGAATGCCAGCAGTGAGTTGTCTGGAGACAACAAGGGTACCAAACTACCACAAGAGGTTATATCCTATCTTAGTAAATGGGAAACAGGTCACTGCTAAGACAGACACAGCCTCTGACCTAACCATTGTGAAGCCTGCAAAGGTTAAAGAGGAGCAATACTTTTTTGGGCAGTCTACTCCAGTCAGAGCTTTAGGAGGGACCCCATTCCAAATACCTTTGGCTAGGGTTTACCTTGACGGGGGTGGGGGGTGGAAAAGGAAGCCAGCAAGTAGGTGTGTTTGAGGATGTCCCTGCAGATGTCCTGGCAGGGAATGATTTTGATAATGCAGAACCTTGTGTGCATGCAGTGACACGCAGTCAAGGCTTAGATACAATCATGTGGGTCTGATAGCCTGGGGGGACCCAGACAGACTGCATACTTGAAGCCAGGACTGGTGTGGTGGTTATTTTAGGGAGGGAGCTGCCTTGTAGCAGTGAGACTGAAGGTGAGCCACAGCTGCTTGTGGGTACTTATGTTCCCCTAGACAGAGTGACTGCAAGGGCAGAGATGAGTAGTAGTACCCAGGCTGACAGTAAGGCACTGCTGTCAGAAGATACCAGACTTCCTGTGGAAGGGGAGCTGGGAATGGTTACAAAGAGAGAGCTGAGGCAGGCTCAGCTCTCAAACCCTACATTACAAGCCTGAGGGAGGTAGCTAGTGAGGTACCTGATTTTCAAGAGAAGGGGGGATCTGTATACTGGGACAAATGGTTACTTTATAGAGAGTGGACCTCTGAGGGAGGGCTAGAGGATGAGAGACTACAGCAGTGGTAATGCTCAGAGCCTACTGTCTTGCACTTCTAGACATAGTCCATGATATTTATTTTGCAGGTCATATGGGCATAAAGCATACCAAGAGATGTATTATGCAGAACTTTTATTGCCCTAGGATTTCCAGAAATGTAACAGTGTGCTGCAGGACCTGTGAGCAGTGCCAAAAGGTAGGCAGGAGGTAGGGACATAAGTTGTACCATGTTAACATTATGAAACCATATCATGATAAGGAGGCCCTGGTGCTGAGTATTTGCAGTGGATGGTAGGAGGAGTCTGAGGGGGATCTGGTGATTAATCTTCTTAGTGAAGCTCGGACGGACACTTCTGTGGGAGAGGTAGCAATATCTCTGTGGCTATCCCCTATTCAGGTTAAAGAAATATGGGCAGTGTTACAGGAGTTTGGGAAAATCTTCACTGGGAAACTTGGGTGATCCCACCTAGTGCAGCACCATGTGGATACAGGACACAAAGGCCTATTAAGCAGGCCCCTTATAGGATGTCTGAGTGAGTCAAACAGACTCTGAAGGAGGAGATAAAGGAAATGTTGGAGGTGGGGGTAATCCAAGGAGTCCAGTAGTCCTTGAGCTTCCCCAGAAGTGTTGGTACCAAAGAAAGATGGCAGTGTAAGATTCTGAATAGACTACAGAAAGGTAAACAGTTATACAGAGTCAAATGTATTTCCCATGCCTAGATGCTGGGTGTGACTAAGAATCTTACCACTATTGATCTGCCCAAGGGATATTGGCAGGTGCCCTTGACTCCCATTGCTAGAGAGAGGTCAGCTTTTGTAACTCCTTCTGGATTACATGAGTTTGCAGTAATCAAACAGGAAGCTAAAAGCTGGTTAGGACTGAAGTCCAAAACCAAAAAACAAAACCAAAGGAAATCAGGCTGATTTAATAAAATTCCAGGACAATTCCACAGTAAATAATTCCAGTAAGCACTTTCATCTGTAATAAGACTTCTTCAGACTGGAAGTTAACATTCAAAAACACACATTTAAATACTTTAAAAATCACATGACCACATACTTAGTGTTTTAACCCTTTAAGTTTAAGATATATAATAAAATCTTCTCTATTGTTCAGACCAGGACGGTAGCAAGCATTGAGTTTAACCTGCCAACTATATTCCAGCCACCCCAAGTCATCTTCTGGATTAAATTAATTTTCTACATTTTTTAGACTGTCCACTACAAGGAATTTAAAGTTAACTTTACATGAACCATGTTTATAATGCTTCCCCAGGGCATTCCTTTCAAAATCTTCTTTCAAAGTAAGTTGACTATTCCAAAAGTCAGATCAGACAGAAATGGAATAGTTAAGTGTTACAAATATAACGTGTAACTATTTGTTCATGGAAAAAACAGAATGTACTTTGAATAATGTTAAAATAACAGTCAATGTTTTTTTTTTCATGCAAATCTAAGTATGTAATTTATGTCACTTGTTGCTTAGAATGTAAATCTTTTTATGTATGTAGAACTATAAGAGAATTGTACAAAAGAATATACGAACATAAATACGCAGTTTTCTATTGGGGATGAAAGGAATGCCCTGGGGAAACATTATAAACATGGTTCATGTAAAGTTAACTTTAAATTCCTTGTAGTGGACAGTCTAAAAAATGTAGAAAATTCATTTAATCCAGAAGATGACTTGGGGTGATGGAATATAGTTGGCAGTTTAAACTCAATGCTTGCTACCCTCCTGGTCTGAACAATAGAGAAGATTTTATTACAGATGAAAGCGCTTACTGGAATTATTTATTGTGGAATTGTCCTTGAATTTTATTAAAGCAGCTTGATTTCCTTTGGTTTTGTTTTTTGGATTATATGAGTTTACAAGGATGCCCTTTAGGATGAAGAATGTCCCAGCAACCTTCCAGAGGTTAGTAGATCATATCTTAATAGGAGCAGGAGATTATGCTCTAGCTTATTTTGATGATATTGCCATTTATAGTCATTCCTGGCAAGAGCACCTTCAACATGTGGAGAAAGAATGCCTAGCCATAGTATGGGAATTGCAAAAGCCTCAGCCTTACCTACATGGAAGAAAATTAATTGTGGTGACAGACCATAACCCTTTAACATGGTTAAATAGAGTCAGTAAGCAAAATTCCAAGTTCTAAGTCAAGAAGGGGTATGGTTTGATTCATTTTCAGTCAGCCCTGTTTTTCTCAAGTGACTATTTTCCAGAGTCACTTAAAAATCTAGCTTAAGTCTTTGTGCTAGCATGACTGGTTGAAGTTTTGTAAATAATTATAAATTACCCTGTGTTACATATGCCATCATGACTGATTGTAATTTTGTAAATAAATTTATGTCTTTTAATTATCACTCTGATTTATACAAAATATTTGAGTGTCGGGCAGTGTTCTTCTGGCTGACCAAATGTATATGTCTTTTTAAAGAGAATTCTGAATGTATGTTATGCCAGAGTCAGCTGACCTATGTGTGATGTCATTGTGTGCTAGGGTTGAGAAACTAGAATCTTCACTGCAGCTCTTTGTTTACTTTTCAAAGTCTGATATGAGAGAGTAGAAGTCTCACAGCAGCTTCCTGTTACTTTTAAATAATCTGCTATAAAAGCAGGTTTTGAGTCAGTTGTCCAGTTTTGTTTCCAGCGCTGTTCAGCAGTAGTACTCCAGTTATTTCTAGAGCAGTTGTTCAGTCACTGAGGACAGACAACATCCTGGAGTGTGGACATAATTCCTCATCTTGCCCTGCAAAAGTAAGAGTATAATCTTGCCTTGCTGAGGTATTTAGATTAGATAGGGACAGTTAATCTTCAGATAGTCAAGGAACTACAGCTAGTTTGTTAGAGGTTTTCTAAAATCCATTTGAGGTCTATCCTAGAGTATTATTTTCATACCTCTTGTGTGTGAAACTGTTGTTTATTGGAATCAGTTATTCAGTATTTACGTGTTTTAAATCCTTTTATTGATTATCAAATGTTTTATTACCTCTCATTGTGGCTGGTTATTTAGTGAATATTTTTAATAACTTGAGAATGTTTATGCCTATTGTAATAACACCAGGGCCACTCCAAAAAAACTTACTGCTTGGATTACATGCTAGCATTTGTATCAGTATCTATTTTACTCAATTTAATTGAACACCTCTTTTGAAGGGTATTGTGGTATTTGACTGGTAGCAGGAGTCTGAAATATGACTGGGTATTTCTGCCTTCATTTTTTTTCAATAAACATCTTTATTAAATTATCACATATGACATAGGCAATCTTACATTTATAAAAATGCTAAACAACACTGACACCACTTTTCTTACAGACATTATACATCACAGACACAATTGATACAACTGTAGCTGCAAACATTATACATCACTTATAATCTATCCAGTCATTGTTAGTTAAGTATTATATGGCTCATTCAAATCCTGCCTCTTAGGCCTCATTCCTTCTTTGCATATATTGTTCCCACAATTCCTATTTTTTCTTATGTAGTTTGCTCTGTCCCTTTCTAAAGATCCCAATTCCAGTTGTTTTATTTCTGTTACTATATTCACTACTTTTAGTAAAGTTGGTCTAGACTTTGATTTCCATTTTCTAGTAATTGCTTTTTTGGCAGTCACCATAATTAGACTCAACAAGGCTTTACTATGTCTAGGCAATTCCAATTATGTATCATAGCTCAAAAAATCATCTCCCCAGTCAATCCAATCCACTCACCCAGCATGTCCAAAAGAGCAGTCCACTGGAAATCTCTAAAGTCTGCCAGCTCACTACACTCAAAAAAATCTGTTCCCAGCCACCTCTTTCTTGCCCATCACACCTCCAACATTTGCTATCCACCTGAGAAAAAATTCTTTGGAATCTACTTGGGGTATAAAAATACCTATGTAACCACTTCCAGCCGAAGATGCTAAATCTTCTAGACTTTGTTGCATATCTGGGAGATATACATATATTCCCCCATTGTCTCTTTGTGAATTGCTTTTCCAGTCTCTCTTCCCAATCCTTTCTAAGCTCCTCTAATTGATTCTTATAATTATCATGCAATATTTTATATGCTTTACTAATTATTCCTTTTTTAATAGCAGCTTGTGTTCTAGATTCTATTAAAAACTCTACCAGTGCTGGTCTTTCATTTAGGACCCCCCTATTTCTTTCTCTCTGCCTATACTCTGATATCAATCCTTGATAGGGAAGGCAGTCTCTAACCTGCAGTCCAAATACATTCTTGGCCTCTTCCCATTCTATTACCTTTCCCTTTCTAGTTATTTGCTCCCAATACCTTAGCTCTTTGCCAGTTTTCTCCAATAAATTCCAGCCCCCTCATGCCTATTATCTGTATCCCTAACCACAGTCATCCATAGGTAGAATCTCTTTTCTCCATGCACATGCTGGTTTAGTTCTTAGAATACCCCCTGCTATTTTATCACTATGATACTCTGTATGACTTTTGTTGTTCTGCTTAAGAGTCTGCAACCAAAATCTCAATCTCTCCTTATTTCTTGGGCTTCCCACCTGTATCATCATCATTCCTTTCCACTTTGAATTATAGTTTTCTGCTTGTGCTATGTATAAGAGCCTTAACTGTGTTGCTTTAAAATACCCCCTCAAATTGGGTAAAACTAGCCCACCTTGTTCTATTGGAAGAATCAGCTTACCCCACTTGACCCTTGCTATTTTCCCTTCCCAGATAAAATCCTTCAGCTCATTTTTAATTGCTATCCACAGCTTCCCCTCTGGTTGCTAAAAATAATCCTGGCCTGTATATAAGACTAAAGGGACTAAAAACATTTTAATTGCGTGTATTTTAGTGTCCATATCCATAAAACAAAGTTTCCAGTTTCTCAATTTTTGTATTATCTTATGTTTAGTCTCCTCTCATATATCCTTAGCTGCCAAAACAGTCATGTCTAATTCATAATGCTAAATACTTCATTTTATCATTTCCCCATAAATATAGATATTGTTGGACCAATTTGTGTGTGGGTACATAATTTACTGCTATTGCCTTTGTTTTAGCTTCATTAATTTTGTATCCCACAAAGATATGAAACTGTTTAAAATGTTCCATAACACTGTAATGTCCCTTTCTGGTTTTGTCATGTATCATATGCAAAGAAAGACAGCTTTTCCTGACAACCATACCAATTATATTTTTGAATTTCTGAGTCCCTTATTTTCTTTGCCAATGGTTCTAAATATAATGCAAACAACAAAGGGGAAAACAGACAACCCTGCCTGATTCCTCTACCCTAGCAGAAGTTATTAGAGAGGATGCCACCCACTTTAATTTTCACCTTAGATCCTCATATATACTCCTAATCAACCTTATAATTGCAACGGGGAAAGCAGATGCTTCCATTCCCCTGCTCATGAAGTCCCAGTCTACTCTATCAAATGCTTTCTCTGCATCAAGACCCACCAATAACAGCGGTATTTTCTTATATTCTGCTTGCTTCTGGATCATCAATGTTCTGTTAATATTGTCAAATGTTTGCTTTCCCTCCACAAAATCACACTGAGCCATATCTATTAATTTTGGTTTAATTTTTGCCATTCTTTTAGCCATTATAGCATGGTTTAGTATTGAAATGTGCCTGTATGAAGCTGGATCTGATGGATCTTTTCCCTTTTTAGGTATTATCATTACCACTGTCTTCTTCCAGGATGCTGGTAATTCTCATCCTCTTAAAATACTGTTAAACAAAACCTTTCAGAACTTTATCAGTTTTTTCCCTCCTAGCTTCCAAACTTCCACACTTCCACAGGAATACCATCTATTCCTGGGTATTTTCCTGTAGATTGGTTATACATAGCTATTTTTATCTCATATCTTCCTATCCTGTTAGTAATTGAGCCTCACCTACTTCTAACCTTGGTATATTTAATTCTTTTAACATTTCCATCTGTAGTTTTTCTTGATTTCCATATTTCTCTGTTTTATACAAACTTTCATAAAATTTTAGAAATATTTCTAATACTTCTACAGGGTCTCTTGTTATCTTTCTTGTTATAGACTTCCTAAGCATGGTGATAGCCCTTTCCATTGTCAGTTGCCTGAGTCATTGCACCAAATGTTTTTGTGCTCTAAAATTATTATCAAAAATCAATTGCTTAACAGCAATCTTTTTAAAGTTGTTCATGTTAATAAGGTAATCCCTTATTTTCTGTTTAGCATTGTGCTGTCGCTCCTTTTCTTGTTCTGAGAGATTCTTCTTATTCTGCAATACTTTAACATTTGTCAGTCTCTCTAAATAATTCTTATTATTTCTTAGCCATATCACCCTTTCCTTTATTTCCACCCTAGTTTTAAACTCCACCTTAATTTTGTCCCACTCCCTAGCTATATTTTCAGAAGAAATTTCAATCTTCTCTAGTAGCTCCTGAATTAATTCCAAAACCCATTCCATAAATTCCACTCTTTTCAGCCGATAGGTGGGAAAGCACCAGTGTCTCATTTTTATTTCATTACCTTGCATTTTTATTTTAGTTATTATTGGTGCATGATCTGAAATATTTATCAGGTGTGTTTCAAGATCTACAATTAAAGTCACATGTTCTTGCGAGATATAAATTCTATCTAGCCTAGCCCAGTTTTTGTATCTTGGAGAATAATATGTAAATTCACTCAGAACTCCTAGTTCTAAATTCACATCTTCCATGACAAACATTTTCATAAATTTCTTCAAACATCTACCCTCCTTTGTTATATTTTCCCTTCTAGACTCCCCCAAACACATCTTCACTGTTGCAAAACAAAGTCCAGTCTCCACCTATAAGTAATATTCCTTGCTGAAAGCTGATTATTTCTCCCAGAATTTTCTTAAACTCCATTATGGCAGTTTTAGTTGGAATGTAAATGCATGCCAGTGTAATCCTCCTCCCTTACCAGTAGTCTCTTAGTATATACCTTCCTTTATTATCTTTTTCTCTGCTATCACTATTGGAGCTCCTCTTGCAATTAATATAAGTACTCTTCTTTTGCTTTGCCCCAGATGTTCCTCTTAATAACCATCCTATAAACCTTTCTTTATCAAATTCACATGTTCAGTTCTTTCCAGGGGTGTCTCCTATAACATAACAATTTGAACTCTACATTTTTAATATAGTTCCCTCTTTTTTCATTGTTATATTTATCTGTAAGACCATTCAGACTGAAAGACACTACAGAAAGCATTGTTTTCTTACATAGTTGTTATTACCACATTTTATGTATAACTGCTTTTTTGTTAAATGTCTAGTTCCAACTTTTATGTTACATGCATATAGTGTTTGGCAGGTTGGTCTTTTATACAGTTGTTTCTTGTCATATCCATTTGAGCCTATGCTACATCTTAAACATAACAAACAACCCCCCAACCCCTCTAAAATCTATTAACTTAACAATAACACACAAAACTATGTACATCTTCAAATACTGAAGTTTTTACTTCCTAATAAGAACAAGTGTTCTAAGCTGATAGCCACATAGACAGGCTAGAGTTAACCAAAAAGAAAGGCTAGTCATGCTAAGACATATGGCCTGTGCCATTAGAAAGTGCTATTTAATTTTGTCTATCTTTATACCTCTCCCAGGTGAGAAAACACTTGAATGCTTTCAGTAAACACTTTTTCCAAGTCATTTCTCTTTATTAAATTGACTTCTAATGACATGCAAACCAGACACAAAACTGCTAAGGGTACATTGTTTACCAGAAAAAGCCTTATAATATTCAGTATTCTTTTTTATTTACATGCTTTGTAATAAAAGTGTTACTGGATAATGTCTAGGGTCTTAAACCAGTCATTTCCCTATGCAAGCATGGGAAAAGTACACTGATTTTTCTTTTGTCATAGTCAACCAGACCTTTCATCTCTCCCCCACTTCTCCTCTCTCCATCCTTTTTTTACATTACAGTGCCTACAATTCTTAAAACTGAACAAAGAAAAAGAAAGACGAAGGGAGAAAAAGAAAAAAAAAAAACAAAAGTACCTGTTTATTCCCATTGCATTGCAAAAAAAAAAAAAAAAACTGAGAGAAGTTTACTTCAAGTCTAATTGGTTTTGCCTTATCTTTAAAGCCCTCTCATCTGGAAACCTCCTGATTGCTTTCAGAGAGCATTATGTCCTAGACAATTTCTCTTGTTTTTATTTTCCCTCAGCCAATCCCCTTACACCAGACTATCTCCAGTTTTTCTTTATCAGATTGTTTCCATGGAAACCTGAAGACTAGCTGCAGAATTGCTACTAAGTATAGATACATTTGCTAGAAAAGAAAGCCTTATAATATTCAATATTCTTTTTCATTTACTTGCTCTCTCTTAAAACTAATCAATCTAAAGTCCATAATACAGTAATTTCCCCATACAAGAATGAAAAAAGCACATTAATTTTAACTTTGGCATGCCTTTTTAACCAGGCTTTTCTTTGCATT
Source organism: Protopterus annectens (assembly GCF_019279795.1). Classification (NCBI taxonomy): domain Eukaryota; kingdom Metazoa; phylum Chordata; order Ceratodontiformes; family Protopteridae; genus Protopterus; species Protopterus annectens. Next base: position 1,104,737,403 of record NC_056743.1, read on the forward strand.
GCATTGCCTGTATTTCTCAAAACTGTGCAAGAAGAAAGAAAGAAGAGGGGAGAAAAAGAAAAACAATAGCACCTGTTTACAATCCCCATTGCACTTACAAATAACATGCAAGGAAAACCATACACCACAAATACAGTACTATTAAGAAAAGAAAATGTTTTCTTTACTTACAGTTAACTTTCTCCCATATCTGCCCCTCCCCAAAGCATTTTTCCAAACATTAATGACACGAAGTAGGGCATATACTTTAGATTCCCCACAAATCCAAGAAATTTTGAAAAAGTCCAATATTGTCAGATTTTCTTGTTCTGTCATATTTCACAAACATAATTATTGCATTGTAATTCCAAATTGAGTCACTTTTTTATTGTTCTTCTCCATCGCCCAAATCCTGTCTTTGCCTCATTTCCAATGCACTCTCGATACTTCTAGTCAACTCTCATGCTCTCTTCCTTATGTCCAACATTTTCCATTGAAATACTGGAAAAGGTTTCACATATACAGTCTCTCTGTGTTCCTTACCAGAAGAACAAGAAGCAGAATCTCCACCTGTCTCACAGCTCACTTTATGTTGGACAAACTTTTGTATTTCCTCCTTAGCATGCACTTCATCAAAATGATTTTGTCCCTCCAGGGAAGAATACCTTAAAGACAGCTGGATACAGATGTTTGAATCTCACACCTGTGTCTTGACCTTTCCTGAATAGTGGAATGATTTTACTCCTCTTCTGCCTGATGTACAATGAGTAGTCTCCACAAACACTGCTGTCTCCCACTTTTAGTATTTTGTCCCTCTACCACAGGTTTGTCAGAATCATTTCCTACTGGTAGGATTGCATTTTTACTGTTAAAGGTCTAGGTTGCTTTCTTATAACTAGGTTTGGAGTATACACATAATGTGCCCTTTCAGCTAACAACTCCTGCTGTGGAATACCAGTCCATTTGCTTACTTGTGCTTTCAGAAAATGAATGCAATCTGTTCCATCCAGCTTCTCTGGTATAGCTGAAAATCTTAGGGTTTTCCTATGTGCTCTTTCCTCTAATTCTATTATTTTTTGAAATATCTCTTCCCGAGGAGTCTCATATTCAGCCAGCCTTTTCTTCATTTCGACCTCTGATTTTTGCAGCTTTATCATCTTATCTGAATATCTGTTTAAAGCTTCTTCCATTTTTTCCAGCCTTTTTTGTTTGTGTTGATATACTCCATTAGTGTTTTGTTTAGTTTAACCAGGTATGCATGCAGTTGTCTTGTATCTTCATGTAGGTTATTAGAAGTCACGTCTGAAGGTTGCACTGCTTTTTGGTGAACAGCTGCAGAACGTTCCCCAGTCAGTGTTTCTTCCTCACTTTTTGTAGCTGATTTTTTCCAGGTTTTTTGTAGTTTTGTGTTCCTGGCATACAGGCGGTGCACTTACTAGCCAGTTACTGAAATGTACCCATAAACACAAGTCTGCTGGCCTTCTCTGCTGAGTTTCTGTTTTCACACTGGGAGAACCAGAAAAAAGCTATTACTCAGTGTGCAGCTATCTTGGAAGTCTGTGGGTATTTGTGACTTAATTTTAATTCCAATTTAACACCAGAGGGGGATGTACAGAAAGTAACATACTATTTTGAGGTTGGGGGATTGGGGACAGGTACTATTCCCAGGTGTATGCATCATCACAAGCATTTGCTTTCTCTAGTTTATTTGAAGTGGTGTTTGGTCAGCTTTGAGCATTAAAAGATGAATACAGTTTATTCCTTCCTTAAAACAAAAAAGTAAGATTGAATTTCTTTTCCATACGCATGATTTTTGTTTAGGTCATTATTAGATCAAAAGGTTGGAAATAAGTTCTGAAATACATCTCGCAGCATCTATAACCCTATGGCTTCTAGGTGCTTAGTGGCCCCTTGCTTAATTTAGTTATTACAAGGTAGTCTTGGCCAGTTAGGATGTACTGAAAGGATGCAGGAAAAAGAAGAGTTGAAGAGTAAGACTGAATTTCTTACTTTGATCGTGTTTTTTTTGTTTGTTTAGGCAATTGTTGGATGAAAAGGTTGTTTAAAAACTCTAACAAGCATCTAGGAGCATCTAGGAACCTCATAGCTTAATACTGTTATTCCCACATCAGTTATTACAGTGTAGCCTTGGTTATTTAGGATGTGCTGAAAGGATGCAGGTAAAAAGAAAGTTGAAGAGTAAGACTAAACTTTTTACTTTGATCATGGCTTTTGTTCAGGCAATCATTTGAAGAAAAGGGCTGTTTAAAAACAGTGCAATGCATCTCAGAGTATCTAGCAACCTCATGGCTTATGGGGCCTTGTGTCCTCCCGCCCCTTCTTAATGCAGTTGTTTCCACTGCAGATGTCAGAATGCAGTGTTGCCTAGACAGAACATGGAGGATGACTCAATGAAATGCAGAATGAATGAATGGATAAGTGCAGGAAAAAATGAAGAGTAACAAAAACTGGGAGGAAAGGAAAGAGGAAGAGGAAGAAGAAGAAAAGTAATTTGGATAGTGTGAGTAGGCCAGAATGGGTTGGGCAGCAGGGGGCACCATGGGGCCTTTTCATCTAGGGCACAAGTTTACCAAAGGCTGGCCCTTTGTGCAATAACATCAGAATTTATACTTGTGTGCAATGCTCCACTTGTGCAATGTAGTCTAACATTCAGTGAGATTTTTCCTCAGTTCTACTATACTCGCCATAGTAGTTTACGTTTAACATAATCAGTGCTTTACAAGACCTTCCTCTTCTAAATATCCCCTGATGGTACACTTTCCAAAATGGAGTTTATGTTTACCCACATACCAATTATAAATTATATAAATTATTAAAATTGTGAGATAACCATGATAAAAATTCAAACCTTTGCACATAATCCATCCTGTTATATGAGATAACTTGCATCAAACGCAGACTATTTAATAAAAGTTGCATAAACCTTTTCCATGCCTATGAGCAGTTATTAGAATATACCACTTACAAATATATTTTGATTAGCATAAGCTTGATAAAGGGTGGTGTTTTGATGTTCTAAAGAGAATCTTTATACCTAGAAAGGCAATCACTCTTATTGTGGAAAATGTTAGCATGAGTTGAATATTATGGACTGTGTTGTGCCTTACAGTGGAGGCTTACGAGTTCAAAAGGCATGTTTGCTTCACTGTATTTTCTCATCTGACTGTTTAGTACTGAGGGCTTAATAATCCTTGCACACCAATAGCACAGAATATTTCATGCATCCCAGTGTAAGGGTGTAACTTGGAAAATGTCCACTCAAATAAGTACATTTTGACATATTGTGGTTTAGTTACATTACATTGTATTAAAAACTCTAAATTAATGCCTGCAATACAATTTGTGCATAGCATGATAAGAAATATATTTTCTCATTTGAAATCATCTTTTCCAAAGTTATAGACATAACTGCTGAAAATATATGCATTTATTAAATTTAGAGAGGCAGCATTTGAGACATTACTTTGGGAGATACACTAGACACCAGGTGAAATGAGCTAGGTTGGATGAGTATAAAACTGAACTCCCTGGCTACACTCCTGCCCTGGTACAAGGTAATCTTTTTGTTTTTGTACTTAGTTGTAGAAATAATGTCTTAGAGTAATTTTTTCCTCACTGAGTATCTAGCAGGAACCAGACA
>NC_056743.1:1104746042-1104763542 GCF_019279795.1 Protopterus annectens
ATATATGATTATATATATACTTATGTATATACATATACTTATGTAATTTTGTGTTGATCTTTATATATCATAAGATCACAAAGAATCAAAAATATTGCCATGAATATAGACCCAATGAAACTCAATTTCAAGTAGGGTCTATGTTAAATGATCAACTTTTCAGAAACTTGAAAAAAATATTGAAGAGACTATATGATCGAGTTTCCGAAAACTCAAACAGCAAAAAATAAAAACACAAAAATCTACCTTTTTTATGTTTTTGCAGAGGAGGAATTCCCCTGCACCCCCACACCCCCTGCAAATTATATATACCAACTCCAAGACTGCACTACAGTGAGGAAAAGGGTAAAGATCCTGATCCTCACTGTACCAGGATGTCCATTCCAAAGTTTCGAGTTTTCAAAAACTCAATCATATGGAGTTCGAGTTTCTGAAAACTCTATCAACTGATAGGAACCCTTCAAGCACTAATGAGGGATCTGCAGGTGGGGGCAAGTGTCACTACTGTGGGAGTTGTAGAGGGGTAAACAGAAATAGTATGTCAGCTGCAGGAAGGCAAGTTAAACGTTTTCTATGCATGCTGTCAGGGAGCCTTGGTCACTGACTCAAGTTAAAAGGAAAGCATTGTAACTATATGTAAGGTAGGCTGGAAATAATTAAAAACAGTCTCTAGTGTCAGTTTTCATGATTAATAATTGGTTTATTTTACAAAATGAAAATAAAAGAAGAAATTTGTTACCTTAAGTCTTGGGGAGGGGAAAAAAACAAGACACAAAATTCACGTTAACTGTTAGCTGTACTTCAAGGCTCTAGTTTGTGCCACAATTCAATTCAAAAGAGAAAAAAAAACATAATACTTAAAAGAAGTTAACAAGTTGCACAGGATAACAGTTCAACAAACTTTCCAACTTAGAGACACTATCATACTAATGCACTGTTTCTTCTCTCTAGTCTCTCTAAGTTGTTGGTAACTACAGGCATTTCTCTTTAAGTGAGAAACTCCTTCACCATTAAAGATCCAACAGGCTCCATTTCTTATGCTAGAGAACTTCTACTAACTTCTGCAGTTACTCTTCTTCACCCAGGTATCTTGGTTGAGGCTCCCCACTATAGAAATCAGGAGTCTTAACTCTCAGTATTACTAACAATGTTAATATGCAGCTTAAGACAAGCTGCTTCTACTTAGTTACCTAGAAAATCCACCCCCTTATGAGCTTCCTTTTTGCAGAAAATACTCTATATTTCCATTCAGTAATCTGTACCATCCAAGTGGAGTCCCCATGTCACAATATAACTCTCTTTGTTTTGTAACAGCTACGTGAGTTGTAAGAGTAAGGCAGGTAAGGACTAAGTTAGTACACATGACCTGACTTTAACTAACTCAAATGAATTTGGATCATGGGTTTAGCAGATACTACATTCTATGGTTTTCCAGAAAATATTAACAGGCCTATAGCTAACAGTTCCAGTCACAATTCCACCCTTGTTGTAAGGCACAGCTGTGGCAGTTCCCTACGTTTCAGGTACATAACCCATGGAGAGACTAAGCTTAAAGAGATTTAGAAGGAGTTGGACTGTTCAGTGTGCTTGATACCTGCAAGCAGACATTCTGGAATATTGTCAGTTAGCATGGCAAATGGAACTAGTGTTTTATCTAGGGTAATTACACGAGGAATAGAAAAGGATTAATGGGAGGAGTCTACATGACATATGGGAGGTGTAACTTCAGAGGTAAATTTGTCAGCCCGGATATTGTCTAATTACTGGCACAGACTTGAATATGCCACTGGAGATACATTTGGAGCAGCACTGGGTACTACTTATTTGTTTCTTAATGTACCTGAAGAAGGCCTTGTGACTATCCCTGGTATTGGTGGACATTCAAACTTCATAACTGGCTTTGCAATGATTTTTTTTGGTTTTTTTTTTAGAATTGATTTGTACAGTCACAGCTCTTGTGGAGACGGGAACAACCTCTTCAATACATGTATTCATGAGTGTCTAAAACTCTTTCAGTAGTATGCAGAAGCAAGGGTAGCATCATAGATCAGTTTATTTGGAGGTTGTAGCAGTAGTATATCAGTAAGCTGGCCTTAGAATAATCTTGACATATGGTAGTTTTTTTTTATAGATGGAAAGGCTTATATTAAGGGTGAAGGTTACAGATAAGTGATCTGATGTAACAGTGGGGTAGGGGCATGTTAAAAAGCAGCTGATGAAGAAAAAAGGAGATTTGCACCCCCGTTGTGAGGGTCGAGAAAAATCAGTGCTAGAGAGTTGGCATTTACAAAGTCCAGGAAAGTCTTGGCATATTTATTGCTGGTTTGTACAGTTTAGCCAGTGGATTGAGGAGTAACAAAAGTCACTTATAATAAGAGTATTTGGATTAAGGGGGATTTTTTTAATATAACAAAGTAGAAGTAGTGAAAGTATACTGAGCATATTAATCAAGTGAAGTGAGTGGAAGAGGTTCTTTGAAGAAAAGGAGACTGTATCAATGACATTTGGGTAAGGTCTCTACATATATATATATATATATATATATATATATATATATATATATATAGGTTTACTATCATAATCTCGAAAGTCAAAAAAAAAAAAAAACTGTACTTATTAGTAAAGTGTTTCACTGAAAGTAGACATTAATGAATGTCCCTAATGCTGTAAATTAGCTGTTAATGCCGAAAATGTCAAGCACGACATTTTCAGCACTTAACAGCAATCCCACCCTTCCCGTAACTTCCTAACTAGTGAACCTAACATCCTGTTTATGCAGGGGGGCAAGCCCCCCTGCACCCCCACACCCCCTAACTATATATTCTAACTCCGAGATCGCATTACAGTGAGGAAAGGGATGTAGCTCCCGTACTGCACTGTCGAGCGATCCCTATGCATAATCGAATGTTATATTTGCAAATGTACAGTACATTTGCAAATATAAAGTTCAATTTCGTAGCTGGCACACATATGAACTATTCAAACATCTGTAGTTCGAATAGTTCATAGGCATGCAATGCTACACCGATATTTTGATAGTAAACCTATATAGCTTATATATATATATATATATATATATATATATAGAAAGGTAAGAGTGTGGGTAGTGTGTGTGTGTGTGTGTGTGTGTGTGTGTGTGTGTGTGTGTGTTCTGTGGTACATGTTTGAAAGAGATGATGCAGTGTGGATTTTATTTTGAAGAGCCAATGCAAATAAGCAAATTGTCACAACCATAGTACTTAGTAGAAGAGTTGTGAGGATGACTCATACTTATGTCTTTCATAGTTGAAAATAAAGAAGAAACAATTACAAAATGAAAAAAGCATGGAAGGGAAAACAGGACAGTGTTGAAAAAAAACTCAAGTATTTTCTAAAAACTGAAGACAAACTGAGATCAAAATAAAGCCAGGGAAGTCTATGTGTGTTCTCACCAGGTAGCAATTACATGAACAGCCAGGAAATGCTTACATTATTATTATTATTATTATTATTATTATTATTATCAAATAATATCCAGTTGTTGAATGTTAAATGCAGTGATGCTGTAGAAAAAATTGGTGTAGTGAAATGAAAATTTCTGGTACTTAATTAAGCACAAATATTTGCCTAGGTAACCAAGATTATTCAAAAGACAGATGTAGGCATCAGGCCATTCTAATTTATATGTTGGGGGATGCAGAGAAGTGAAGAAGATAAATTTAAGAAATAAATAAATAAATAAATAAATATATATATATATATATATATATATATATATATATATATATATATATATATATATATATATATATATATAGTTCCCCTTCACAAGCTCGAATTGCTGAAAGCTCGAAATTCATGAGCTCAAGCCCAGAATCTCGAGTTTCAGTAACTCGAACTTGTGAAGGGGAGACAACAAAAACAAGGAAGTTTACTGACATGTATGCAGGGGGCCGAGTCCCCCTGCAGTCTCCCTGCTGAAATATACCATCTCCGTGACTGCACTATAGTGGAGGAACGGATATTCTCCCATTGTGCGCTTCTGTATACAGTGCAGAATGGGAGATTTCCCTCATCCCTGTTGTAGTGCGATCTCGGAGTTGGTATATTTAAGTGGGGGTGTGGGGGGTGCAGGGGGCTTGCCCCCCTGCAAAAACATTGTAAAGACATGTTTGCATGTCTTTTACATCCGCTTTAGAATTTTGAGTTGCTGAAAACTCGAGATTCTGGGCTTGAGCTTATGAATTTCGAGCTTTCAGCAATTCGAGATTCTAAAGGGAACCATATATATATATATATATATATATATATATATATATATATATATATATATATATATATCTTTGAATAAAACCATGAAATTAGAAATAAGTACTGCACAAACATCATAACCATAAGTATAATATGAAGTAGCTTCAAAATAAAGAAAAATAAAATTAAATGCAAAGTACCAATGTGATTACTAAAGGCATTTGGAAACATGATACAAGTTGTTACAGCCAGGGCAGTGGCAGATAAAGACAGTAGAAACATGTAAATGTTCCAATACTGCACTAAACAGATTAGTATAATGCAAAAAAGTAGACAGACCATTGTGCACACTGATGCATAGTTAAGAGGTTAGAGATCAGCAAAAATTAAAACTCAGATGCAGAGTAGACATCCAGCCTATCAGATCTGGTGGAGAATATCACAGGATTTTTTTTTCATTCTTCCTGTCTTTCTCACTGTGTTAACTAAAGTAGAACACTGATCCTGATGGACTATTTTTGGGTTCACATAACTAACATTAAACACATATCTCAGTAAGAGTATGCAGCGGGATATGATGGACCACAAGTTTGTGTGCATGCGCGTGTGTGTGCGCGCACATGTGTGTGTGTGTGTGTGTGTGTGTGTGTGTGTGTGTGTGTGTGTGTGTGTGTGTGTGTGTGTGTGTGTGTATGTGTGATGGGAGACACTGTTTTAGTATCAGGTCAGCAACAACAATATGACTACCAGATGAACCATTCAAAAGATGAGGGTAGACTCTTCACTACAGGAAAGTGCTCACCAACATGTGAACAAGTCTAGCTGGGAGACGTGGTCAGTGCTCACCAACATGTGAACAAGGCTAGCTGGGAGATGTGGTCAGTGCTCACCAACATGAGAACAAGTCTAGCTGGGAGAAGGAGCAGTGGATAATCTAGGCTTAGTAATCAGTTGAAATGGTAACATACAGCACATTTAAAAATTGTAGTCCTACAACCAGTTCACATCTGTGTGGGGCTCAGAGCCAGCATTTTCAACTATTATGATATACATGCCTATGCTGTCACACTGCTACACCAGAGAAATATAGAAAAAGCAAGGAAATACGAAAAGGATCCTTGTGCTATAGGTGGGACAGCATGGTGATTAAGGCCAACTTGAAAGGGGTTTTCAAACAACAGCAGATAAACATAGATCAATATACATGCAGAAAACAATTTTGTGTACCCTATCAGGTAACAGCCACATGATCAGTTAGGGAATGCTTACATTAATGAATAGCATCTAACTGTTGAAACTTAAATGCAGAAACCACATGTCTACAAATCAGAAATTCTGGCAGTTAATTTAATGTTAATCATGATTAGCTTTACTTACTCCCGCTCTACTAGACTCTCATGCTTAATCCCTCTTCTCCAAAGAATCTGTAATAACAGATATCAAATAAACTCCTAGATTGTATTAAAAAAAATATATGTATATATGCTTAATATTACACTTGCAATTTTCTCTTCTTTGAGTGTATAACCTACATTTTTGTAACCTTTCTTTTTGCTATTATATTTTGTACTTAATCTCTAACATTTTGTAACCTTTTGTATTTGTAACCTATTTTTTGTATTGCACATGGAGCTTTTCTCCCCGGGCCTCAACCGAAAATGGGCACATCTTGGCCCAGTGGATTTCCCCGGTAATCTGAAAATAAATAAATAAATAAATAAATTAGGAAGCTGACATAGTACAGACGTCACAGTTTAAATCATGGTAACCTCTAATCACTTAAAAATGATCACACTCTAATGTGTGTGTATGGGGGGCAATGATCTAAGTAAATTCTCCTTTATCTACAAATGATTACAGTCTAATGTGTTTTTATGTGTGGATGTGTTTGCATAGGAGGAATGCAGAGACATGGCAAGCCAAGATTATTCAAAAGATTGGTGCAGGCATCGCAATTTATAATTGAGCAACTTCTCCTTCACCCAAAAGTGATTGCACTCCAATATGTCTTTGTGGGTGTACACCAAGGGATATGTTGGAAAAGATTTCTTTGTAGGTGTGAGAGATACTCATCTTAGCAGTAGATGACTAAATGTCCCCACCTTTCTAGTGACATCTCTTCCTTCTTACCCCTTATGCTTTACTTTCTTCACAGGATTTTTTTCTATGTTTATAATCATGATACTGTAGTGATGTGACTCGCTGCATTGTTGTGCTCCTTAGCTATATTAACCCCATCTTTCCCACCTCAACAGTACTGCAGATTAACCTTTTTCCAAAAAAATGTCCTAAATGCAGAATAACAATATATGAGCTAGCTGTTGTGGTGGTGTACAGGAATAAAACTCTGACTTATACCCTGGTGACTCGGGTTCAATTAGCGGTTCAGACGACTGATGGAGTGGCAGGAAGGGTTGGTATGCTCATCCTGATGGTAGGGTTTTCGTTGACAATACTCACTAATGGAAGATATGGTACAAAGAGGGGAGTTCCCTTGGATGTTTGTCAATAAGCACAGGGGTGGGGAAAGTGGGTAGATCATATATAACCCCCCCTCCCCACTGACTAGAAGATGGACAGAGGACCTCCCAGGGCAGTCTTAGGTTCCTTGCTGTCCCTGGTGTAAATTCAGGAATTGAACTAGGGGTGAATTAAAGTGCTAGAATACCCAGCATACAATGTGGGACAATAGGACAATTGTCAAAATGACAGCAGAGGGGAGGTTAATCAAAACAAATGTGTGAGATTTGAGCTGCATGACTCAAAATTGCAAGTGTATAGCTTTTCATTATCTGTGTCACTTACCACAACAATAGGGAAGAATGTGTTATGCCTGGAACACATCCTAAATGTAATATAGCAAAACATAATGGCTGATCTTTTTATTCTGCATGTTTTATTTCATACGGACTGCTGTAACTGTCAGACTGGGTGTGTAGTATAGCATTTGCCACTTATCGTGACAATATATTTTTTTTCTAAACAGATGTAATTTCTTAATTACAATCCTAGTTGGAGAAGTGGTAAGGACTGACATATTATGACTTCTGCTTTCGTGGTAATCCTTTGTGGATTCGCATGACCTTTCTGTTTGGCTCATTTTCTTGGACTTCCTTTGGTGGCTTTTGATTCTGGTGATAGAAGTTCAGAGATGCTGGGAAAAAAAATTCACATTTTTTGTCTGCAGCAGATCAAAGCTCCTGGGTGTTCCTGGTTTACTGCTTATGACAAAAAACTTGGCAGGTATGGCTATTCACTGAATGAGCTGTATAACCTATCCAACATTGTGAAGACAAGGACTCCTCACTTACAATGGCAGCAGTTCACAGAACTATACTATAGTCTACAAATGTGAAGCAGTAACTCCCTAATCCCACAAACTTGATGTAATAGTTTATAACTACGAGATTACGTCTGAAGCCTTGAAATCATTTAACTTTAATATGTTATTTTCCCATTTAAATATGGGCAGTATATTTATATTTTGGTCAATATTTGTTCCCTGTAATACTAACTTGAAGTTAATTGCTTGAATGATTGCAGAATGTGACCTCACATCATGAGTGTTGGTTTCACCAATGAACAGCTATTGCTGTGTTTCCATTTTGCAGCACAAATAGGGTGTGTGTGTGTGTGTGTATGTGTGTGTGTGTGTGTGTGTGTGTGTGTGTGTGTGTGTGTGTGTGTGTGTGTGTTTGTGTGTGCAGCTGCGACTTTGGACATTTATAAGTAGTGGTGGTCTCACTGAACATTCTTTTTTTATTTATTTTCACTAATACATTATCCCAAATGAGGGCAGCTCCACTCCAATGGAATCAGTTTAACAACAATGTGGCATAATAATGGGACACTGAGTTTCACTGAGCTGATTATTCTCAAAGTGGGATCTCGTAGATTGATTTAGTTGAATCCTGTTTAATCACATTGTGTACCTTGAATATGTTGAGCTCAAGGAACTTTGGGGGGTAGGTTAGAAATTGTTCCTCTGTCCCACAACAATTATGTGAGCTCATTAGCAAGATAGATTTGTGAGGGTGCAGACAAGCATACTCACTCCATAAATGCCTTTAAGTTGTTTGTAAAAGAACTTTTGGGTTTACTTTTGTAATTAGACTAACTTATAGTTAGTGACTAAGAATCTGTAATAATGTGCATGTCCTACACAGTTACTCAGTAACAGTTGCATCACATCCTCTGAAATCAAAAACATAGTAACAGCACTTTTAGATGCCTTCACTGCATTGGTGGCCTCTACAGGAAACATCCTTTTAAATGATACCGTTTACAGTTACACACACTCTTTGCTATTGAAATTATAACAGCAGTACTTTTGCAAGTCCTTTGTTTTTGAAGTTGCAATTTATTTTGTAACAAATGGAAACTATATTGAATGTCTTTTTTAATTGTTTGGCTACTATGTAGCAGATTATGAGCTGCCACTGGCACCTTTCCACAATCTCAGATGCTGGGAGTTGCTCCTTACCCCTCTGGACCTAATCCAGAATCCTCCTACTGTCTGAAAGGAGATTGAGGCACCCCGATGCAGGATCATACTTGTAGCCATATGGACTTTTTATATGCCCTATCCATTTCTTCTCAAACTCATGATGTGCAATGATGTGAGGCCATTACAGCTAAGATGGCCTGTTGGTGCATGCCCTGGTATTTGCAAGCATGGAATGCATACCCCTGGTATCACCACTAAGGCTGTCATTCCTGCTTTTGACACCTTCCCTCCCACTGGGATAGGCAAGCTGATAAAATACCACTGCCTTTCCTATTTCACTAGTAGGCTCCTCAAATGCCAGGATTGATAGTCAAACTCAAGTCACCTGGGTTGCAGTCAAGGCACCCTCACTCTATATCATGGAGCTAACCTGCCTATACTGTGTTTATGCTGTTTTGTTTTGCAAGCTCATTTTTTTGAATAGCCACACACACAAAACCAGAAGCTTAATTTGCAAAATAATTGTTGGTGCTGAACTAGCCAGTGTCTAAGATCATGACACCTACTGAGAATTTCTAATGACGTTTAAGGATAAAAGTTCAATTTCAGACCATGATTTGGTTCAGTGATCTTTATGACAAATATCCATTCATCTATGCTTACAAGTAGTGCCTGATTCCTAAAGAAACCCAGTGAGCAACATCTGTCATCCATGCTGTTTACTAGGCAAATATGGAATGTGAGTACATTGCCAAGTCTTTCTTCCATATCATATACACAATATACATAAACATACAGACAGTTTAGAGCTGTCAATTTGCCTACTGCATGTCTTGGTGGGGTACAAGGAAATTGGAGCATCCAGATAAAACTCATGCAACCTCGGAAAGATAAAGGAAAATTTAAAGGGCTTACCCGAATACCAGTAAAAACAAAAAAATCCACCCGCCATGTGTCTACAACTGTAGTGAACTTAAATACATACTTGCAATATTTATTTAATAACAGGCCACTGAGAGCAAAATAACCTAAATAATTTTCACATCTCCACTTTTTGTTCAGAATTAAATCAGTGTATGGCATGAATAGAGCCATACCATCATCACTTGAGTGAGTGGCAGATGTACAATTTTAGCAAAAGATAATCAAGAACAATCACTTAAATTACCCCAATTCCATTTCCATACACCAATTCCATCAAGTACAGTCCCCCTGCCATTATTCACCTTTACAACAATAATACTCTATATCCTGACACCTATAACAAGTTACCTATCGACATCACATCTATAACGTGTTACTATCAACATGATATCTAATGCTTGCTTTTAAACTCGTCATACTCACTCACTCCTCTTCATACCTTATCCTCCCTTCCTTCTAGTAACATCCAGTGATATTACTACCAACACCCCCATATATCACCAAACCTTTATAAGAATTGATACACAGACTTCTTTAAATGCCCAGTTCTTGCAGCCTCACCCACCTATGCCAAAACTCATCCCACAACCAAAGTAAAACATAAACCAGTATTTCATGTGCTGTTTTCCCTAAAAAAATACAAATTTGTGGTGATATTCACCTTAATCCTGGGCCTAGTATGAATATGCCTGGGTGCCCTCCACCCTCCCATCTATATATGCAGTCTACAACTCAGTCTGTATTAAAATTCTGTCATATTAATATGACAGTATACCTGGCATCTTTCTTACAAATGTTGCCTCTGCCTGCATTCCCACTAACTTCATTCCCTGTTTGATCAAATCTAAGTAACTGTCACTCTCTCCCCAAAAACTAGTATCATCCTGCCTATTAACTTAAACATGTTCACAAATCACTCTAAAGCTAATATAATATCCCTATACAAGGGGTCTGGAGAAATTCAATAGCATTTCCACCTCTACAGACTCAGTCACTAACACCATTACATATACTGTTGGATCCTATATAAGCCAGTTTATAAAGAGAACCCTTTCCCCATTCAACATAAGTATAACAGGAAATTCAAAACTAAGCCTATATGGGAGGAAATCCTGAATAAGGAAATTCTATAATAACAGAAAATGTTGTTTGACTTATGTAAAAGATTCCTCACCTGTCACCATTAGAAGGAACTTAGCCCAGTAAAGAACATTCAAAAGAATAATGAAAAATATGAACTAAAAGAAACACCTATTCCAAGAAGAACCATATTTTTTAACTATATTAGGGTATTAAAAGTGACTGGCAGACAGCATGCACTGAAGTTCTAGGTGTATTGTATTTCCTCTTTTGAGCCCCAAATCCATAACCAGTGTTCTAGCTGACACATTTATCTCACTTTTTACCATTCCCACTCATCTCCATGTCCTCTTTCTTGAATCACTGAACTCTCCTTCCTAAAAAATTCACAGACCAGATCCTAGACGTTAGAGAGAAAAACAATAGCTCTGTGACAACCCTCCACCTCTGGGGCCAGTAATCAAGGAGCCTCAATCCTCACCACTGGCACCAGTGGGGGAAGTTCTCTGGGAGGATAACAGGTACATACACAGGATTTACAGATGCAGTTCTCTGCATCAAGTGCAATACCCCTTATATGCACAAAGAGACAGTTAGTCCAGGGCTGGTTTCTCCCTCTTTCTCCAGATCCCCAATAAGACTCCCCACTGGCACAGCTATAGAGTTGAGATCTCAGTTGAGTGTGCAAGCCAAAGTCTATAACACCCTCTCTGTCCAACCATTGCTTCTTGTCCATGCCCAAGCAACTGAGACAAGCACAATTTGAGATTTGATTTACACACACACACACACACACACACACACACACACACACACACACACACACACACACACACACATACACACACACACACACACACACACACACACACACCTGGGGAAGGCTGGCACAGGTTTACTCCTTCTACCTAGACTATAAGGTAAAGAAAAATACAAACAACCTCCGCTTTGGAGTAGGACTGGAACACCACGTTTTGTATGTAATTAGATTTGTCTGTGGAATTTTATATTAAAAGAGTCATTGTGCACTTAAATTGGTTCGGATTCCAGCATCATTTATGTTTTAACTCGTCTGGTTGAAAGTGGCTTAAAGTGCATCTGTGCAGGGTATTGGTGTACTTGCTATTGTTGTACAGAACAGCTTAATTACATACAAAACATGGTGTTCCAGTCCTACTCCGAAGCGGAGGTTGTTTGTATTTTTCTTTGGCTTGCAGACGTTTATTGGTGGTTACTAGACTATAAGGTAGTTATGACTGCCACCAGACAGTCCTGCCAGCTACCTTAAGGCTCTTCCAAGGATACCCAATATGCTGAGTGAATTTAATATTAATACAAATGGTATTTTGACCAAGAGCAGGGCTATTAGGAGTGGCCCACACAGTGTCACCAAATAAATATGCAAGTACTCTCACAACTTATTTATATCTACAAAGATCAGCCACAATGAAAGGTTTAAATATATTTAATAATAAATAATAAAAGAGACAATACTAAATATCAATTCACAGTGACATCAGAGTTCAAAACCATGGGAAATATTTAAAATAACATTGCAGGACAGGCTCAGACAAATAAAGAATTACAATAACTAAACTGAACCTTACTGCATTCTTGACTGGATCTAAGAGAATCACTATTCCCTAATAACTTGCTTAATAGAGCAAAGCAGATGATGTGAATGGTCCTTCTTGTTGTTATCAGGCCCAAGACAGAATACAGAATGCTCTGCCTCACTAAGAAACTTTTCAAAATAATATTTAAAATATTACTTATGAGATAGTTTGCAGAATATCACTTCTGGTTATCTGACTTCTAGTTCCCATGCAAAACCCCCATTGCTGGAAGCTGACAGGATTTAGCACCTACCTGTAAAAATACACACAACAAGGGCTTTTGCTCAGATCTTTGGCAGGTACTGGAAGTCATAGAACAATTGCATACTCCACACTTCCAGAGTAGTAATTAGTTCACTCAAAAGACAAAACAGAAAGCTTCCTAGTACAGACTTTGTGTCTCTGCCTGCACTGAAACCTGCGAGATAGCATCTTTATGGCCTAGTCTACAACGTGATTTGATCTCAGATATTTTTCTAAAGTTTGCTGGACTGAGGTTAATCTCTTGTCTGCCACTTTCCTCTGTTAAAACATACACAGATAAACAGTTACAATAGTGCATGTACATTTATGTTCTCTCCACTAGGGCACACTGTGGATATATTTCAAACACAAACACTTTACAAATACCTTTTCAACACAAACATCTGTACAAATCAGTTTGATATTCAAATGACATACAGTTCCAATACATTTCTAATACCAGCATCTTGTATAAATCAGTTTGATATTCACAAATGACATATAATTATTTACAAAATTCCACCTAGCTGTGCTGGCAGTACCTCCTTTCATTACAAGCTCCATGACCCAGACAATATACCTGGCTGCCTCCTATTTAATACAAAATACAACATTGTTGACCTCCTCCTAAATTTTTTCAGTCTTAATACTTCCAGAGGGCAACTAACCTCTGGCAAATGGATATTGTATTCCTACTCTAAAATACAAACTCCACTCCAGATCCTGGCAAATGTTGTCTTGTTAGCCTCACCTGCATCATCTGTAAAATCATGTAATGTATTTTACTCAACGTCATAAAGAATGAAACTACTGACATACAAGCTTTCAACATTAATCAGTTTGGTTTCATAAAAGATAAATCATGCCTCCTTAATCAGGTGACTTTTCTGAAAATATAACAGATGACACTGACAAAGGCTAAAGATGCAACCAACCTTAACTGTTCTACTGACAGATAGTCAGGCAAAAGCCCTAAACTATTTTTGAGTGTCCTGGAGCATTCACATTAGTACATATTTCATTTATTTACATATTTGTCTGTTTTTTTTTTCTACTGACATACATTTTGAACAGTGATCCAACAGTCAGATCTGCAGCTCCAGTTCTTAGCTGAAAATATGTGAGTGTTGGTTCCTTCTCTAAAGGGAAAGCATAACATTCAGCACAGCCTTGAAACATAGTTTGAAGAAAGTATGCTTTATCTTGTGGTCCAGGGTTTAAGTCATTCAGTCTCCACTTGAAAACATTTAATCATTTGTGCTCATTGGTTCCCCCCTGAAAAGGGACATTTGTATCTAGTGTCCTTTGGTGAAGATCATCAAAATAAAATAAATAAAATAAAAACATACACAATGATAAGCAAATGCTTCATGTCTGCAAGAATAATCTTTATGGTTTGACTGGTTGTTTTCCATTATTGACCAATGATACTTTCTCGGCATGGCACATGTTTGCCATGTGTGTATGTGCATGCATGTGTGATTGGCTGGCTTCCTCTGGGATTAGAGAGCTGTATGTCACATACTGCCACACATTGCATGTTACCTAGGAAATGCTCTCATTCTCATTTATTGGTTTAGTGGGCCAAATGAGATGTTAAAGCTTTCACTTTCTTCATATCTTAGCTGTATTACAGTGGAGTGGATACCCTCTGAAAGTACCACAGCAGCATGCTGTAACAACATATGATTTCTGAAAGCATGGTAGCATGCGGTAACAATACATGTTTTCTGAAAGCACAGTATCATGCCATAAAAATACATGATTTCTGAAAGCACACTAATACATTGCAACAATATGTTTTCTGAAAGCACAGTGACGTGCTGTAACAATATGTGATATCTGAAAGCACAGTAGTGTGCTGTAAGGGTACATGATTTCTGAAAGCACAGTGGTGTGCTGTAACAGTATGTGATCTCTGAGAACACAGTAGGGTGTTGTAACAGTACATGATTTCTGAAAGCACACTAGCAAGCTGTAACTGTATGTGATTTCAGAAAACAGTAGCACACTGTAACAGTACATGATTTCTGAAAGCACAGTAGCACGCTGTAACAGTACGTGATTTCTGAAAGCACAGTAGCACGCTGTAACAGTACATGATTTCTGAAAGCACAGTAGCACGCTGTAACAGTACATGATTTCTGAAAGCACATCAGCACGCTGTAACAGTACATGATTTCTGAAAGCACAGTAGCACTCTGTAATAGTTTGTGACTTCTGAAAGCACAGTAGCACGCTGTAACAGTACATGATTTCTGAAAGCACAGTAGCACGCTGTAACAGTACATGATTTCTGAAAGCACAGTAGCACTCTGTAATAGTTTGTGACTTTTGAAAGCACAGTAGCACGCTGTAACAGTGCATGATTTCTGAAAGCACAGTAGCACTCTGTAATAGTTTGTGACTTTTGAAAGCACAGTAGCACGCTGTAACAGTACATGATTTCTGAAAGCACAGTAGCACTCTGTAATAGTTTGTGACTTCTGAAAGCACAGTAGCACGCTGTAACAGTACATGATTTCTGAAAGCACAGTAGCACTCTGTAATAGTTTGTGACTTCTGAAAGCACAGTAGCACGCTGTAACAGTACATGATTTCTGAAAGCACAGTAGCACTCTGTAATAGTTTGTGACTTCTGAAAGCACAGTAGGGCGCTGTAACAGTACGTGATTTCTGATTGCACAGTAGCACTCTGTAATAGTTTGTGACTTCTGAAAGCACAGTTGTAACAGTACATGATTTCTGAAAGCACAGTAGCACTCTGTAATAGTTTGTGACTTTTGAAATGTAACAGTACATGATTTCTGAAAGCACAGTAGCACTCTGTAATAGTTTGTGACTTCTGAAAGCACAGTAGCACGCTGTAACAGTACATGATTTCTGAAAGCACAGTAGCACTCTGTAATAGTTTGTGACTTCTGAAAGCACAGTAGCACGCTGTAACAGTACATGATTTCTGAAAGCACAGTAGCACTCTGTAATAGTTTGTGACTTCTGAAAGCACAGTAGGGCGCTGTAACAGTATGTGATTTCTGATTGCACAGTAGCACTCTGTAATAGTTTGTGACTTCTGAAAGCACAGTAGCACGCTGTAACAGTACATGATTTCTGAAAGCACAGTAGCACTCTGTAATAGTTTGTGACTTCTGAAAGCACAGTAGGGCGCTGTAACAGTACGTGATTTCTGATTGCACAGTAGCACGCTGCACTAGCTGACAATGAGTTTTAATGACTTTTTTATTTTTGGTTTGTTTTCTCAGAGGTGAACTCTTAATGGGAGAAGAATTATAAAATACATGCCCCTTTTACTATAGAAATTGTGCTATCCCTTTTTTTTAGGTTCAGGGAGCTTTTTTCAGATCATAGCTTCTGTACAGACTGTTTTACTAACATTACTTCTCTCTCATCATTTCTTTTCACTTCGTCTTGTTTTGGTAGGCCCACACTATTCATACAAGAGAGCACATCAGAAACATGAATGTAGACAATTCTAGGATAGAAAGAAGAAAAGGGATAACTGTGAACTCACAAAACATTATTTACTGTCCGAGACAATCCTTGAGTACTGCACATTTTTCTATTCCAAGATAGTCTTCAGAGACTTCATAGTACAGTCTAGACTATAATGTAATAGAAACAGCCTAGGAATGCACAGTAGTAGAAAGGCTGCATTATGGCTGCTCCCTGGCCTTTGCTAACAGAATGTCTGTAATATATTTAAAAAGTAATACACTGTTTCAGCGATCATTTTATTATAATAAATGTGATTCTCAGTATGCCTTTATAATCTGTATTAATTTCTAGGAAGATATTCTTCTATCCTTTATTTTCTAATAATTACAACCTACACCTCATTCATGTTTTGCACTTTTTACCATATTTTGTACCATTCATTTACAAGGAAGATCAGAAGAGCCTCAGAGTACAGCCCTACAGACCAACTGCATTTTTTCTCTTTAATTGGCAAATTAGAATGACATCATAGTTAAGATATTTATGGCCCTTAACCTCAACAGCTACACCATGCAATCAAAATAAATAGTACTTATTGGAATACCAAAAGCAGCAATAATGACTGTCACAACAGCAGAGTACAAAGTCCAAATTCAAGAAATGTATGCTAAGTCCAGACTTGTAATATCTCAAGAGTCCTCCTCCTGTTCTGAGGTATGGGAGTCTAGGAGTTAGGATCATAGGATCATAGGAAGTTACTAGGCTTTTGGTCCTGAGGGCCTTATAAGCCTAGCCAAGAGTTTAACCCATGTTTAGACAAGTCAGCACCCAAAGGCAAAGCCCCTGTCCAGCAAGGACACAGGTGGAATCCTAGGGGTGTAGAATATATAAACAGCGACAGCATGGCTGGAGTCCCACATATTGGGGGGAATGCAAGAGAGTGAAGTTCCCTTACAAACAATACTTATAAGGTGTAACAATGATTTCTGAAATTCTCTTGTTTTTAGCTTGAATGGTAGTCTATTTTCTGAAGTGCTGGGACTTACAAAATTAACTCTCACATTTCTGATATGAAGCCGAGAATAAACTGCAGTACATCACATTCACTCTTTGCTTTGCCTTCTCTCTTGTACTACAAAACAAACCTCTTTAGTTATGCTGTTACTGACTGCCTACAAAATTTGAAAATAGTTTATTTCTCCATTCTGCTGCTGCTGACAGCAGGATGGAGTTAGCTTCATCTGCATGCTATCAGCCATTTAGTATCATGCAGCACTTCCACAAATGTCCAAAAAATTAATCTTACTCCAGATTACTATGCATTTGGTAAGCATCCAAAATGGAAGCATGTGAGAACAACTTGCAAGGTTGATATTGTTGGGCCTGGTGGTTACCTGTGCCAAACTTAGACAGGATGTGTGGGTAGTATCAGTGAAGCAGATGTTGAACACTTCAATAATTTACCTGGTTCATACAGCACAGTTAAAGTTTAAAAACTTTTAAT
>NC_056743.1:1104768542-1104773542 GCF_019279795.1 Protopterus annectens
GTTTCATGGAGTTGCCAGCTGAAACTGCAGGTGAAAAGAATATAAGCTCTTAAAGGCAAGATACACAAAAATATTATTTTTTTGAAGGACTTGAAGAAGTTAACGGAGTAGTAATTAGTAATGGAATTTGGCATAAACTTTTGTGAAGTGCACCTAACTTAGAAGTTGAAAAAATGAAAATAATGCCAGGGGGTTGTCCATAGTTTTCATTACAGTGCATTGTGCTTATGTAAGTTGATCAGAGTCCCATTTGGCCAGAGGGACAGAGAGGGAAAGAGAGAGAGAGAGAATGAGACAGGCTGTATTTTGCAGCAGTTAGTTAATGAAAGGATGAAATCAACACAACATTTGCTTACAAAAAGAACATTTTGTCTATCTTACCTATTTATTTTTTTATTTGTTATTTGTTAATTGGGTGATTTCACTGGTCTGCAGATCCTTTTAAGGCAATATAGGCAAGAACGCAACATAGTGTTTACAATCCAAAATCAAGCAATCCAGTGCTGATTAGGAAGAACAAGAATTTTGCAATATAGAATACAACATAATAGTTAAACATATATACAATAAGAAATTATGGCAATGCATAGCAAATTAATAACCTAGTACAGATGTCAACGCTGAAACAATTATTGGTATATGGAGTATATTGGCAGAGCACAGTAACAGGTAAATGTTAATAATGTTAACAAATATTAGAATTACATTAAGATTTAAGGTTTGCAAAGACCATGGTATAATAGATAAAAGTATAACATGGTTGACATCATAGAACAATATCATCACCATGACCTTCCGAAGGAAGGAAATGTAACAGTAATAAGCAATAGTTATTGCTGAGCTTCAAAGACTAATGACAAATTAAAACATCAAAAAAAGAAAAGGAAGTGGAGACAATAGATCGGATATGACTTATGCCAGGTACAGGAGGATTTGACCTTCTATGTTATCTGTATACTTATTGATTTTACAGTACAGAATTTTAATACAGAGTAGAGTAATTTTATAATGAAATAGAAGGTAACACATTTACTCTGGTCATGGAATATGTTCTTCATCAGTTGAATTATAGACTTGAAATGAAAACTAAAGACTCGTTAGTAAGTCATCTTTGCAGGGACTATTTGTTGTATGTATAAAATCTGGTTTACCAATCTGCAAGTTAGCAACAATGTTTGTTGCTACATAATCACCACTGCATTTGTATTCATATTATCATGCCACTTTCTCAAAATGTTACAGCTTAACTGGTAGATCTATATTTATTTTTTATCTGCAGATTTATTTTATGTCTGTGATAACAGTCTTAGCCACATAAAGTCTCATTAAGTAACTTATAAAGTGGTCTGCATGGTAGATGACTTCAGGGGATTTTATATTTAAACACGATGAAGGTGGCAAGGATATAATACAACTGGGATAGGGCTATAATTACATTATATACCACTATTCTGATTGACCTGGTATGTACTTGCCTTTAGCACTATGGGTAGTCATTCTACAATGTGCTGTTTATTTTATGAATTTCTCTAATAGAAAACAAATATTGCAAATGCTCATAGGGCTACATTTGTTCTATTGGTGCTTTGGATTATTTAAAAAAACAACTTTCAAACAGCATACTTCATCCCCAAATAAATCCAGGAAAACAGCAACTTAAAAATTTAAATGATTAAAATCTTTTCTTTATGGCAGTGTAGTAATAACTCTTCCAGATCACATGACAATGAGGTATGATGACATGGCTCGTGTCAGTTTCTCTGTATGAATAAATAGTCTCATTTCATCTTTTTGGACAAGAGCTGCTTTTGTGCTATTCTCAATGAGTTGTTCTGGTTTGATCTTGTTAAAGGTAAATGGTATTTGCGTTACTAGTTTCTAACTTGCAGGAATGATCAGTGTTGTACATAGTTTTCTGTTCAACTGCAAATTTTCTTTGCTCATGAATCTTTTTTTTTAAGTACGTTTCCCACTTCTTTCAAATGTTGTGTTGTAGTTACTGGAATAAATAATTACAAGTTTTGTTTGTTTGTAGTACTGTCAAGAAACTGTCTTTTTTCTTTAAGTTTACTATAAATCATACTGATTTTATTAAGCAGTTTACTGGCCCAGAGGGTTAAAGCTTTGAGGCATAGTGCCTGTGGTGCAGGGTTTGATTCCCTCATCTCTCATCTACTGTTTGACCTTGAGCAAGTAATTTAACCAGACATTGCTCTTGGGTCACCCCTGAAAAGTGACTGTATATCCTGTGGGCCTGCCTGGTTCAAATATTTATTATCATTATCTTACGTTTTAAGAATGTTTCCTGTCTCTTTTTGAAGGATGTAGCTACTACTGTCCATAGAATCAGTGCTTGTGGTAATTTCAGTAATGTTAACCGCTCATAATTCAGTGATGGTTTAAAATGCTATCCACATCATCCTAAAATAGTCTAAATAAGAACGACCTTTGAGATTATGGATGTGAGATCTAGTTTGTGACCATCTTGGGCTTAGTATACAGTGATGCTATTCATCTCAATAGGAAACCAGGGTTAAAATATGTGGAGTATTTGCTTAAGAATGGATAATTTGTTGAACAATTTATATCAGGTAGAAAGGGGGTTTGATCCTGTGTTAAGTTCCAGTTGCTGTTTAGAAATATTACGTGCCTGAGTCATACAATGGTAGCAGTAAAACACAAGATTCATGAGGCAAGCTGTACACTTACTATCTTCTCTATGCTATATTGAAACAATTTCTTATTATTATGTAAAATCAACTGGGCATTTTTCTGCTAGTTTCACTTATAGAAAAGTGTGTATATGTGTGTGTATTTTTCTGTGAATGTGTGCATAAATGCTGTAAAAGATGATCATTCTTAAAAAAAAAATTTGTACTGAAGTGAGAATTATGTTTTTGAATCAGTTTTCTGTTTCCATTTTGAAATGATACGTGGTCGGCATATGGAGTATTCACTTTTTTACTTTTAACTCTGATTGCTCATTTTCACCTGTTTTGAGGGCCCTTTTCATATAAACTGTAATACATTCATCTAGAGCAGTCCACATAAATAGTTGTTGGAGTTTAATTTACAGATAATAGCACCATTAATAGACCTCAAAGCAGTAGTACAATTTTTACTAAGTTTATTTTCATAGTATACTATTTCAAAGGTAAATAAATAGGTGAGAGTGTATGAAAAGCTTAGATGTTCTTAAATTCAATAATATAAACCAAATAGTTTGTTAAAGGAAAAAAATGCACTACTTTACTAAAAGATCAAAAAAAAAAGGAATCAAAACAAAAACAATTATAGCCCACAATGAATGTTTTCTGAATGAACATCAGAACTGCAACTCATGACAAAGGCCTTTTTAGATAAAATGACAAAATTATAGTAATTAACTATAGACCTCTTGAGACAAATATTGGATAGAGCAATCAAGAATAATATTTTGCAAACTCTGACTTAAGGATTTACGAGAAGCATCAGAATGACTGCTCATGACTTACGACCTGAATACCCAGTCCTAATTATAGGCTCTGACTGAAAGAAAATTAAAATGTTAAAACAGAGGATGAAAGAAAACTTTTGCAGCCCTTTACTAAGGGATAGCTACTTCTAAGTACTTGCCATAACTCTATTTAAAGGCAAACACTTAAAAAAGTCATCTTATTACAATAATATTTAAAGGCAAATAAAAAGTCACCTTATTACAATACACAAATTAGTAGTCCCTAAAACATCCATGGGGAAGTGCAAGAAACCTCACTCACTTATTACCATCAGGCTGAAATAGCATGCCAGATGGTGCATCTAATTTGCACAAACTTTAAAATTCCTCTCCTAGTATAAGACAACTTTGCATAAGTAATAAATAAATATACAGAGCATAAAATGCCAGCCCTGACAAAAAAAAAATAAAACCTCAATACTGAGCAGAACTAGCGTTAAAACCATGTTCTGTTTCTCACTTTTATATCTGGTTATCACTTTACTAAACTCTACTAGGCAAATTAAATGAAAAAGGAAGAATGTCGGGTGCACTAGAACTTGCCATCTTACTGGACAGTCATTTGAAGGGTAATTCCGGAATCAAAGGCCAAACCCCAAATTTTCAGTTTCGTTAGGTACCTGATAAAATGCTGACTTCTACTCAGAACATCTGCATTAAAAACGAAGAACCTGTCACTCTAAAGCTATATAAAACAATTCATTAACTTCTATACCGTGCCTTTCCTTTTGAAAATTACAGCTAGAAAAATGATGAACCACAGTATTTAATCATATGTAATATTCTGTTTGTATCTCTTGTCTTCCAATACTTAGATAAAAGCACATTATCTGGAAAAATAGGCACTTGGCTTCTATAATTTCAACCATGTCTGGGTGTTGCAGGGTAGACTGCTTTTATCCCAAGTTATAGGAGTCACGTGATATGTGTACTCAGATGGAGGCTGCTACTGGACAAATGCCTTGGATGAGAAGGCTAACTTTAGGATGTTGTTTACTCCTTCAGTTCATTTCTCAGCTAGGGTGCATTCTGTGCTGAGGTAGCATGTGCTGCCTTTGTCCATGTAGGTTTTCTGGGGGTGCTCTGTTTGTTCTCCCAAAAACATGCAGTAGGTAGATTGGCTAATTTAAAGTGTCCATATTTGTGCATGCAATGTGAGTAAGATATGGAAGAAAGACCTGTCAATCTACTGCCATTCTCTATTTGCCTAGTAATCTATGTGGATGGTGGCAACAGTTCACCTGCTGGCTGCAGAAGTCAGCTGTGACTCTTAAGCATGGATGGATACAGATTTCCTGAACTTACATTTCAGTGACTGACACTTCCTCGGGTAAAATGGAGCAAAAATAGCAATGAGTAATCAGGGCTGTTAGCATAAGCTGGGATAGTGTGGGTGGGCTTGGTTGCATCAGTATGCTTGGGTCTGGGGGTAGGGACATTCCGGCTACCATGTCTCATGACAAGCATAGCCTCCTGATGATATTAGCATGCTCTAGGGTGCTAC
>NC_056743.1:1104778542-1104841042 GCF_019279795.1 Protopterus annectens
TGGTTAAAAAGTTAAAGAAATTGGGCATATCTGAGAGTTTCAAAAACATTTAAATCGTGCTGACAAAATTAATAGTTTTAGAACAGGTACGAGATGTTCATATACTACTCAGAATATTCCAGTATTTTGGAATATACTACCTATGTTATATGTAAATTACTTGGTTGACTAGTTCTTAAAACAATTTAGATAAATGGATGGGTGATTGCCTGTATGATCCAACTTTTAGGGAATGAGTGTTTCTTGATGTCTTTTCAGCCTAAGCTTTGGAAGATGAACATATGAAGTCACTTGGTAATATACCTTGAACACCTAGCCTGAATTTATTTTTTATTTATTTTGGTGGGATTCTGTCTAGTGCAGGATTTAAGTAGCTTGTAAACATTATTAATGCTGAGAGGTTTTAATTGTAAACAGAGTGTAAGATTGTGAGGAGGCATTATATGAGTTTGCTTGAATTAAAAGAACATTAGTAGGTAGGATAATATTTGAAAATAATCAAATGATTATTAAATTAATACACTATCTGGTGAGTTGACCAGTGGGATTGGTGGATTAGTTTTATCAGAGTTTAATAGTTTAACCAGTGAAAAAAGCTGCTCAGGATACACTAGTACAAAACTTTTTACTGTACTCTGTAAAGGCTTTTTTACAAGCCGAGGCTCTAGAAAAGACTG
Organism: Protopterus annectens; assembly: GCF_019279795.1. NCBI lineage: Eukaryota > Metazoa > Chordata > Ceratodontiformes > Protopteridae > Protopterus > Protopterus annectens. Next base: position 1,104,779,220 of record NC_056743.1, read on the forward strand.
AGAAGATTCATTTCTTGTTTTAATAAAAGGTTTTGTACTGCTGTATCCTGAGCTGCTTCTTTTACTGGTTTAACTATTGTGGTAATAGCCTTTGGTATACTGCTGTGTGGTCTACATAGTTTAATAGCTTGTTAAGATCAGACAATCAGACTAGAAGCATTTGAGGTCTGAGGAGAAGCTTTTTTTTATTTTTGCAAGATAATGAAATAATAATGCATTGGCAAACAGTGTCTCACAGAAATTTCTTGTTGGTTTGCAATGTTAGTAATAATACAACAATAAAATACTTAAAATTACTTTATTAAAACACAACATAAGCAGTGTGTAAGCTCTTTTGTACTAAATGGTACTTCTTTTAACAATTGTCTAATTAGTGATGTCATTCTAATGGAATCCATTATGTGTCAGCCTGGGTTGACATTGTAAATAAGACTTTTTTTGTTTACCATGGATGGTTTACATCTCTCATACCAGGGCTTCTGCATATTGGCTAAAACCTTTGCCACCCATAGTGTGATTTTTAGGCAGAGTCTCCATACTGGACATGCCTACATAGCAAACTTAAACCCAAATTCAGATGACATCATGATGGCACTACTCTAAACAGCAATATGACAGAACTTGAGGCTTTCCTGCAATTTGAACACATTATTGTCTCTGTGCTTAATGAGACATGGTATCAAGGCAATGACAACACTCACCGTCAGACCCTTTGGAAACTGTGAGGGAGTATCTGCATTTCTCAGAAACTCTATCACCTTTTATCAAATTATCCACAACCCTAACTTGGAGCTCCTGGAGATCCAAATCACCCTTAACAAATCCAGCTATCACTTCATTGCTAGCTACAGATCCCAATCAATGTCCAACAAAGGATCATAGAAATTACCTTACTATCATTGATGGGTTAAATGTCAGGAATATATACTTTTTTCTAGGAGACATCAATTATCCAGGGGTTGGGCAAGGCACTTACACCTCTAGAAAATCGATCTGCTCAGCATTTCCTAGAATTTGTTAATATGAACGCAATAGAGAAAATTGGACCCCCTCCCACTTAAGGGTATAATATCCATGAGATGGTCCTTACCAACTAACTGTGCCCGACCATACATTTCGGCATCCCTACTAAAATCTGGCTACAAATCAGTTACCTTCTCTGTCAGTCTTAAATGGTTGGTACATCCCCAGCAACAACTGGAACCATCTTTAGAGACTTCTCTAGGACAAACCTACTTCAGCTTGTGGAAGATCTATGTAGAATTTGAACAATATGTCATAAATGTACCCAAGTGACAGGAATGCCTTACTCATCTCTAATTTTTATCAGCATTTAAACAGCTGCATAGAAAAGTCTATATGTGTATACAACTAACTTTGGTGGTAAATTCAGAAATAAACCTCTGTGATGGAATTCTTATATTACTAAATTGAATACCAAAACAAGGAAAATGATAAAAACTTGAAATCATCACCCCACTTCCTCAAGATCATGCTAAAACATGCCAGCAGTGAATTTAAGACCACTATAAGAAAATATAAAGCAGAGTATGGACTTAAGGTCACTGCAGATACCAAATAAAACTACTGATCTTTCTTCAGTTATATAAGAAAATTAAAGAATAATGCCACGTTGGTGGCAACGCACGAAGCTTCGGAAACCATCCAGGTGCAACTAACCATAGGCAAAACTGCTCTACAAATTGTAGCATGCTACAGGCCACCCTCTCAAACTCAGGAACACCACACAGCCTTCCTGAAGACACTGGAGGGTATAAATGTATCTCCAAACACCATCATATTGGGTGACTTCAACTACCCGAATATAGACTGGGAACATTACTCAAGCCCTAACTTTCTAGCCCAACGGTTCCTGGAGTTCATAAATTCAAATGCCATGGAACAGCTAGTCACTGTTCCCACGAGAGGAGAAAATATACTAGATCTCATTGTCACAAACATGGGGACAAAATGCTCCACACCAGAAGTATATCCCTCATTGGTGAGATATGATCATAAACTAATCTCACTGGAAATCCACATCCCGCCCACCCCAAACAAAAAGACCATAGTGAAGAACTTCTCTAAAGCAAACTTCACACTAGGCAAGACTGGTGTGGTATCCTGCAAGGCCCCTGAGCCAGAGGAAACCACAACCCAAGCAGCTGAAGCCCTTACAAATGCCTTCTATGAACACCTCCAGGACTGCATGGATCAGGCAATCCCAAATAAAACCAAGACTCTTTCCACAAAGGGCAAACGTCCAGTCTGGTGGACCCCAGCCATTAACAAACTTTACAATAAGAGGAGAAAGCTATTACATGATAGAACAAAATCCATAAAAGGAAGTCACCCCTGATCATTATTAGTAAAAATACGAGCACTCATAAAATCAACTAAGGCCAATTTTGAGAGAAAAATTGCCATGGATTCAAAGGACAATCATAAGGCCTTTTTCAGCTATGTTAGGAACCTGGGTGGAAACTCCCAGATATGCTCAGAATTAGTCCAAAATGATACAAAAATCACTGAACCCACAGACATTGCCAACATACTGGCAGACAGGTTCAGTCCAAACTTCACCCTCTCCCCTAAAGGAGAGATAACTATCCCAGCCGAGTGTAGCCTCCCAGACATCTCAAATGCGCAGGTGAAAGCTGCTCTCTCTAAAGCTAAAAACACAGCATCAATGGGACCGGATGGTGTCCCGACTGTGTGCTACATGAGCTAAATGAGGAATTAAACCCGCACATAAGGCAGCTGTTTAATCTCAGCCTTACCACAGGATACGTGCCCAAGGAGTGGCATACGGCAACTGTGGTCCCACTCCACAAAGGCGGCGCCTACGGACCCTGGTAATTACCGCCAGATAAGCTTAACAAGTCTAGTCTGCAATGCTATGGAGAGGATCTTAATGGAGCTCATAAACAAAGATATAGGGACTTGCAGACATTGGACCCGACCCAGTTTGGCTTTGTCAAGGGAAGATCATGCCTTTTGAACTTGGTGACTTCTTGAAACAGTCACCAAGGCCATTGATGAGGGAAAGGCAGTCCATACAGCCTACCTTGACCTTGCAAAGCGACACAATACCCCACTCGGTATTGTAGAAAAACTTACCAGCTTAAATGTGAACCCATATGTCACAAGATGGGTTGCAAACTGGCTTAAGGACAGAACCCACAGGGTTAGAGTTGCTGGCGCTGTGTCAGACTCCAAGCCGGTCACAAGTGGTGTCCCACAGGGCTCGGTCCCTATTGTTTGGCATCTACTTCTCAGAAGTACAGGCCAACATGGGAGGACTTTATTGACAAAGTTTGCAGACGACTGCAAACTGGGCCATAGTGGAAAGTGCATCGGACACGGATATCCTTCAGAAGGGACTCACGGAAACAGATAGCTGGTGCCAGAGCCATGGCCTGAAGTTAAACGCCAAAAATGTATAGTCATACCCTTCGGGAAAAACAAGGTAACCCCAAGCTACCATATAGGTGGCAATCCACTAAGCACAGAAGAGGTTATCAGGGACCTGGGGACCCAGGTTGACAGTGGCCTTTCTTTGACACTCACATTGCTAAAGTGGTTAGAAAGACCTTCTACATTGCCCACCTGATCATGAAGGGATTCACATCCAGATCTAGTGAGGTCATTGTTCCCTGTACTCTTCACTTATCAGACCAATGATCGAGTACAATGCCCCATTCGGGATGTATCTCACCCGACATCTGCAGCAATTGGAGAGACCCCAAAAGTTCCTCACCAAAAGGATAAAGGACTCCAAAATCTGTCATATGCTGCCAGATTGAAGAAACTCCAGCTCTATTCAGTCGCATACCGTCTGCTCAGAGGTGACATGTGCCTGACATACAAGGCCATGTCCAACCCGGAATTAATGGACATGCTCCACCTCAAAAATCCAAATCCACCAAAACCACTAGAGCAAGTGACTTAAACCTTAGCACGGATATAAATAGGATGTGCTGGAGGGATAGATTTATCACTCAGAGACTCTATGCTGTGGAATAAAATCCCGGTCCATGTGAGGCAGAGCACCTTGCTGACTCTGTTCAAGAGAAATCTAGACCTGTGGATGGGAGATCGTAGGTTTACCCCGGGAATCATATCTGTGTCACTGCTGGACAGAGGCACAACAAACTAATGGGCACAGTATTTTTTCATATAAGGGAAAATTTGGGCTAGGCTTATAAATGCCTTAGGGCAGATAGCCTAGTATAAACCTATGAACCTATGAACCTATGTTTATCAATGCACAAGCTCAACATAATATCACACATTCCAATACTAAGGATGTAGGCAATACATTAGCAGACAAGTTTAGTGCTAACATTACCCACCTCCCACAGTGTTGTACCCACTATCCATGAACATTTATTTTTCCTCTGAAATCACCTTGGAGCATGTCTTAAGATTTCTTGCAAAAGTTAAAAACAGTGTTTCTATGGGACCAGGTAACATAACAGGCTTCATTTTCATCAGTGTCAAGTATGTTCTATCCAAGTCTTTTCTTAAACTTTTCAGCCTTAGGTTATCAATAGTGTTTGTCCCTGATGCCTGGAGAGCATCCACTGTGACTTCTCTTCACAAGGGTGCCTCCTACAGACCCAGATATCTACAGAACCATCAGCCTCATCAGCTATATATGCAAAGCCTTGGAATGTATCATAGCAAACTTATGTATGCAGAGATAAGCAGCTTAACTGATCTAGACCCCACTCAGTTTGGTTTTGTGAGGGACAAGTCTTGTCTCCTGAACCTAGTAAATTTCTATGCAAAAAGTTACACAAGCTATGGTCAGTGGCCACTATGTGCCTGCTGCTTATCTTGACCTGGCCAAGGCCTTTTACACTATCCCCAATGCTGGCATTATTGAAAACATAGACAAATATAATGTAAACCCCTTCTTTGCCCTTGGCATTGTAAACTGGCTACCAAGCAGATCCTAAGTAGATAAAGTTGCTGGTGGACACTCTGAATTGTAGCTATTGGGGTAATTCAGGGATTAGTACTAGGCCCACCTCTGTTTTGCATTTATTTTGCAGACATACAAACCAATATCCCTGAAGTGTGAGTGACGAAGTATGCTGGTGGCTGCAAACTGGGCATTGTTGTCTGTTCATGTACTGATACTAGACAGGTTTAGGAAGGGCTGGAATATGTAAATATCTGGTGTATTTAAATATACAAAATTATAATTAAATATAAATAAATAAATACTAAAACAATCTCAAGCTAAATGCTAAAAATTAGTGTTTGGCAAAAAGGTTGCTCCTACCTCATCTGTTATAAGTGGTATCTTCTTCAAATGCATGCAGTCATAACAGAACTTGGTTCTTATGTGGAGAACTTTCTTTCTTTCATTCATTCATCATGTTTCCACCATAGTTAGGAAAGTCTTTTATCTGGCCCAGTTAATTTGCTAGGGAATGTCTTCAAGACTGAAATAAGTCATATTTTTATTTATTTATTTATTTCACATTTGTTAACCAGGTTAGTCCAACTGAGTTTGCAAACAAACCCATTTTTAGTGGAGATCTGAGGGGAGAAGTCCCAGCAAACATAAGTAAAGATAAAGTGACAATATACAAATAGTAAATAACAATCACAATACAAAATAATTGTAAAAAAAGAAAAGGTTATTAACTACTTGCATTGCACTGATAGTAAGCAACCCATTTTCAGTGGAGGCCTGAGGGGAAAGAGCCCCAGCAAATATACGCTAAGATAAACATACAGGACAAAAACTATTAAAAATAACAATGCAAATACAAAATTAATTATAAAGAGAAAAACAAAAGAAAAAGATATGAACATTAAGGGTTGCACTGATAGCAGTGGTCTAAATTTACTACAGATAAGAGTAAAACCAAAAGGATAATCGTTCAAAAGATGGAAAATGTACAGACATTGATAGGAAGTGGGGGGGGAGATAAATAGTGTGGAGAATGGGAGGGGGGAGAGAAAGGAAGGGGCTATAGTTACAGAGCTGAGGGTTTAGGAGGTTAGTTTAAGCAGAAGTTACTAACAGAGAAAGAAAGTTAGTAGATGCAACAGATTATACAGTAGGACAGACTAAGACTACGTATGGTCAAGGCAACAGCATAATTTCAAGTTTAGTAGGTGGGATTTAAGATCCTTTTTAAAACAGGGAAAGGAAAAGTTGGATCTAATATGGAGAGGGAGTTTGTTCCAATTTAATGAGACAGAATGTTTGTAAAGTAGTTTCCCAATATTCCTTTTGCGTTTATAAACTGAAAGAAGATGCTGATAAGCACTCCAGAGAGGCTGGGGGGGGGGGAGTAGAGAGTAATATGGGAGGCAAGAGCAGGGCAGGCAGAGGGATTGTTGCGTATGGAAAAGGTAGTGTGGAGTTGCGACTGTAGGGGAAGGTGCGGAAATTCCAGCCACTGAAGTTTGTTTAGTGAGAGGCAGTGATGTGACGAGAGTGGTTGGTTTAGAATAAATCTGGCAATTTTGTTGTATGTTTGTTCCAGTTTCTGCATTGAGGTAGTTTGAATATTGGTAAGGATGGTGGAAGCGTATAGAAGGCTAGGTAAGAGAAATGCCTGGACAAAAGTGCGTTTAGTGGCAGTAGTGAGAATTTTTTTGTTCCTATAAAGTACTCCAAGTCTTTGGTGTTTTTTTTTTTTTGATGGCCTGTTGTATGTGCAAGTCAAATTTTAGTCAGTCATCAATTATTATCTCAAGGAGCTTGGTGTGTGAGGCAGGGGAGGTAGTGGTCCCATCTGGGGGGAGGGAGAGAAAAGTTGGATTTAAGGTGAGAAAGTGTTTGAGGTAGGAAGAGAAGGAGCTGAGTTTTCTTCAGGTTAAGTATTATTTCTGAGCCATTTTTCAACAGAGATAAAGGAATTCTGTGTTAGTATGTGTAGTTCAGAGATATTATTGTAGATAGATAAGACAGTAGAGTCATCTGCGTATTGTATTACAGATGAGAGACCGCAGGATGAATGTAGGTTGTTGGTAAAAATGTTGAAAGGAGCGGTCCAAGTATGGAGCCTTGGTGTACTCCTGTTTGAACAGCAAGGAAGGATGAAAAAGCCTGCTGCCATCTAACAGCTTGTTTTCTGCCAGTAAGGTAGGATTGGAACCAGTCACGAATAGAAGGAGAGAGGTTTAGGTCTGAGAGTTTGTTAAGAAGGATGGAATGAGACACAGTGTCAAAAGCTTTAGAGAGATCAAGGAAGAGACAGGAGATGAGGAAGTTGTTGTCCTTAGCTTCTGCAACCTTTTGAGTAAAGGATAGTAAGGCAGTCGAGGTACTGTGTTTAGGGTGGAAACCATGTTGTGAGGGGGTGAGGAGATTTTTGTGAATGAGATAGGACAGTAGCTGAGTATGTATACATTTTTCAAGGATCCTAGTGAGTGGTGAGAGAGTAGCGATTGGTCTATAGTTAGAGGGTTCAACAGGGTTGCCACCTTTGTGCAGAGGAGTGGTATAGAAGGATTTCCATATTTCTGGTACAGTAGATTCCTGAATGGAACCGTTGATTAGGATAGCTACAGGATATGCAACAGAGTTAGCAGCAATTTTCAGAAATTGAGGGGGGAGTTTATCAGTGGATGGAGAGCATGGTTTTAGTTTAAGAAGCAGGGATTTGATATATTTAGTAGAAACAAGTTGCAAGGTAAAAGGCTGTGAGACAGAGGAGCATAGAGGTTTAGGGGAGGTGAGGGTGACACAGAAGAGTTGGAATGAGCAGAGTTACCAGAGGGTAGGAGTTTAGGGATGCTGTCTATGAAGTTTTTGTTGAGTAAGTCTGCAGTTTCCGAGGGAGAGTGATAGGGGAAAGGGTTAGGGATGGTAGGAGAACCAGTGTGGAGCAGGGAGTTGATAGTAATCCAGAATTTTTGGGGGTCATTTGGGTGAGTGCTTTGAAATTTAGTGAAATATTGGCATTTATCCAAAATAATACATTTTTTACATGATTTCTGAGTTGCTTATAACCTTGGTGAAAGGTGGGATTTTTAGTGTTTGCCTTTTTTCCATAGAGTATCTCTTTCATGCATCAAAGCATGAGTAGCTTTGGAGAGCCAGGGTGCAAAATTAGATTTAATTCTCATTTTGTGAATTGAGGCAATAGAGTTTAGGACATCAAGAAAAATATGGATGAATTTAGTAACAGCATCACTGAGTGGGAGAGTTTTTAGGAAAGGCCAGTTGATGGCAGAGAGTCTACAGTTAAATGTTTCAGGGGAAAAGTTAGTCAGTTTCCTACAATCTCTGTAGAGGTGGGGCTTAAAGAGATGAGGAGAGTGCCTTAAGCTAGAGATGGGAGAATGGTCACTAATAGAGTCAGGAAAGGTAGAAGGGTTTCAATAGTTGTTTGGAGAGTTGGTCAAGATCCAGTCAGTTGTGGAACCAGTAGCGTTTTTAGTGTAGTGGGTAGGGGTAGTGATCAGTTTTGAGAATCCATACATGTTTATGAAATGTTGGGGTGAGTCACCAATAAGGGAGTTCCAATCTATAGTAACATCTCCAAGAATGATGGTTTCATTGGGGATGGAGGTGTTTATCCAGGAGAGTATATGTTCAAGGATAGGGATGTTTTTACCTGGGGGATATAGATAAAGGCAATAGCAAGCTTCCTATAGTTATTGATGTGGCAGTCTAGGAGCAGTAGTTCAGCAGGGGAAAAACTAGGCAGATTAATGTCTATAGGTGTTAGCATCAGTGAAACAGAGTACAGGATAGCCACCCCACTGCCTTTTTTGGGTGTCCTATCAGACATATAGATATTGTATTGAGGTGGGAGAAATACAGAGGAATTGATATGAGGTTTTAGCCAGGTTTCTGATAGGGCTAGGATGTGAGGTTTGTGTTGGGCCAATCATGCGTGAAGTTCTGACGTTTTGTTGTTTAGACTTTGGATGTTCATTGGAGAGATAGACAGATGTTTGAGGCTGGAGATATTTGAGGATGGTTTTGGGGTACAGCAGATGAAGGTGGAGGGGGAGTGGAGAGAGGGGAGTGACCAGGATTAGGATGGATGTGACCAGAAACTAGAAGAGCAAAGACAAGATAGAAAAGGTGAGGGTGGTCAGTAAGGGGAGTGGGGTACTTGAGTTTGGGCTTAGGAGTAAGAACGGGGTAGGCCACAAATGTAAATTTAAGACATTTAAAGGAGGAGAGACAGAAAAGAGGGGTGGGGTAATAGTTAGTGGAGCTTGGTTATATGTTGGAAGAGGTCTGGGAAAGGTGGGGGAAGAGGGGAAGATGTGAAGCTCAGTGTGGTAGGAAGTGCTTAGGGCTAGTGAGATTAGAAGTGGGGGAAATAGCAGTAAGGATGGCATTGTGTGATGGAAAAAGGAGGGGAAGAGTTATAGGGAAAATATGAAGAACTATATTAGGGAAGGGTGGTGGCTAGAAATAAGTGGTGTGAAGGAAGAAACAGTATTGAGGGGGCAAATAGTGAGTATGTGAGGAGATAGTAGTTGTGCTACAGAATGAAAGAGTTAAGTGTGAGAGAGGAAAGCCACATAGGAGGCAGCCAAAGATGGGCAGGGAAAAGGGGAAGATTGGTGACAAGGTGGCAAAAGTGAAAGGGTGAGAGTGTGAGACCCGTGCACTGGCTCAGTAATCAAGGAGCCTCAATCCTCACCACTAGCACCAGTGAGGGGTGTCCACATTGGGAGGATAACAAGTTCACATACAGTAAAGTACAATTAAGAGCACACAGAGATCATAGTCAGTCTGGGGCTGGTTTCTCCCTTTCTTTCCAGATCCCCAATAAAAGTCCCCACTGGCACAGCTATAGGGTTCAGATCTCAGCCTAGTGGTAAAGCCAAAACCTCCAGCACCCTCTCTGTTCAACCAGTGCTTCATGTCCCTGCCCAAGTAGCTGACACACACACACACACACACACACACACACACACACACACACACACACACACACACACACACACACACACTTTGAGATTTGGTTTATATACAAACACACAGACACTCCTGGGGAAGGCTGGCACATGTTCTCCAGCTATGCCCCCTTCCTCCCAGGCTATAAGGTAGTAATCCAGTGCCACCTACTACCCTTATCAGCTACTATAGAGGCCCTTACCAAAGGGTATTCAATTTTACTGTACATTATTATTATTATCCAAATAGTAAGTGTGACCAGAACCTTTAAGGCTATTGGAGTGGCTTTGTACAGTATCACCAAATACATGCAAGTACTCTAGAGCTTAAATTATCTCTACACAAAACAGCCACAGTTGAAAGGTTTAAAAATATTTAATAATAAAAAGGCAAGACGATACTTACTACTTCGACACAATGACATTACAGAGTTCAGAAAACACAGGAAATACTCTAAAACAATATTGTAGGATAGCCTGACAAATATAGAAAACAGCTAGACTAATCTGGCTAAATTCCTATCTAACTTTAAGATAAATCACTGTTCTAAATGCTACTTACATACAGAGCAAGCAAGTGCTGGTGAGTGGATGTTCTTACTAAATCCAATACAAGATACAAAATGCTATTCTTTCTTTCTGAGATAGCCCTTAAATTGATAATACACAGTACTGCTGTGTCATTTCAATTTACATCATTCTTGATACCTCTGCTGAAGTTTCCCAGGCTCACAGAACTTAAAATTTTACATATCTTTGTAATCTTGCACCTGCCAGAAAGCTACAGCAATAAAGGGCACTTTACATGTAAAATCTAGTAATTATCTCTGTCTTAAAACAATAGAATTTCCTAGCCCAGGCATCCTGTCTCCAAGCTTGAGATCAAAAACAGTTGTAATATTCTTTACTTAACAGCTTTCTTCCAGCAGGGTGTACTGTGGTTACATTTTTGAAGCTCAGTACTACATATAGTTTAATCATAACATATAGTTTTCTTTACATTTGTAAAACAAGCTGTGGATTATATTAATATTTACAAATGACATAAAATTATTTACAAAATTATATCTAGCTAGGCTGGCAGCCTTTCAGTTTATCACAGAGAGCACAAGTTATAGTGGTGAGAGGGGGCTGTGAGAGTGACCAGGCAACGAGGTGAAAGTATAAATTTGAGCATACTTGAGGTGGGTGGAATTTGGGGGTCAGACCCATAATTAAATATAATGTATCCTTTGGTATGTGCAAATCCAGGTATATCACTCAACTGGAAAGATGGGCCCTAATGATTTTTAACAATAAAAATTCAATCAGTCAATCAATCAATCAGTCAATAAAGGCCTTAAATCCTTCAGCCATTCTCATGGATTAGCACAACTATCCTTATATTCAGTAGCCTACTGGCTGCTTGAGGTGAACTGTGTCTCACATTTTGAGACCTCCTATTTTTTCCTATTAAACTAGTTTCTCTACAAACTCTCATGCTAAGGACCTAAATTTATATCAACAAATACTCAAGGCTCACTAGAGAGATAGGTTCCAGACTCCAATGGTGTACCCAGCAGATTTGACACCCAAAGCAGAAATTTCTTTTTAACAAATAATGGCCAGCAAGCCAGCAAGGAGCAAACTACGAGCAGTAAAATACTCACAGGACTCAGCCATCCTACAAGAAGGCTTGTCCCAAACAAATAACTTGTGCCAGAATCATGGACTAAAACTAAATGTAAAACAATGCATTATCACTTCCTTTGAAAAGCCGAGTACAACATTGACAACATACCCTAAGAGATGACCCAGTAGTTTAGGATTTGTTAACTTATGTGAACAGTTGACCCCAAATTCTATTAAGAACAGATCAAGATGAAGCAAACTTATGAATGTTCTACAAAATCAGGAGCAATTTCAACTTGGTCTTACAAATGCAGCACTGAGAGAGAGAGAGAAAAGATTGCAGCATACTTCATGCAAATGCACACTAGTAATGTAAAGGCAGACTATAAACTAAACAAATAATATGAGAGTAACTTGCAGACCGAACATATTAAGCAAATACAGAACATTCTGTAAAAGTGAGGGCAGTTTTAATTGTTTCATACAATATTGCAATTTATTTCATAGTAATACACAGTAGATGTTAATGCCTGACTTTAAACTGAACACCAGTTATTTCATCAGCAACACAGCTAGCCACCCTCCTCCCAAGAAAAAAAGCATATTTAAATTTATTTTTGCACAAATGTGCACTAGTCAGCCCTTAATACCAGACTAAGCTGAGCATATGGAGAAGATAAGTTCCCACAGCACAGCTAGCCACCCCCACCCAAAAAAATCATTTATTTTACACAAATGTACATTAACCAGCTTTTAACATAATGTGAACAGGACAAAGTTACTGCCAACCCTCTCCCCCAAAATGTGCAAATATTCAAATTTATTCATAGTAATGCACCTTAAGGGTGGAATTCATTCATTCACAGCTTGGCTGGCCAAGCCTCCCCCACAAAAAAGGATAACAATATTCCAATTTATTAACACAGATATTCACTTGCCAGTCTTAATGGCAGAATATCCAATTTCAAAATATTTAAATAAGTGCACACACACACACACACACACACACACACACACACACACACACACACACACACACACACACACACACACACACACACACACACACACCAAACTTTAAAATATTTAAACAAATGCAAATATACACACTAGCCTAGGCATCATCCCCCTCCTCCTCTCCAAAAATAAAAAAATCTAGTTATATTCACATAACAAAACTCTGTACTGCATTGTACTACTGTACGACTAGAAGGCTGCTGTTTATTTTAAAATAACTAGGGTTCTCCCTGCTCTTGTCTGCAGTTTATTCCGAGTTTCCTCCAATCCTGTACCATGTTTTCATGCATGGATGGATGGACACATGGATGCATACAAGAGGAAGGAAAAAAGCATTTACTTCAGAGATGGATCATGGTCCAATAGGAGGCCATAGTCATATAATGGGTCAGGCCCTACACACACACACACACACACACACACACACACACACACACACACACACACACACACACACACATGCACACATACATGCACACGCAAACGCGCACGCAAGCACACACACGCATACACACACACACACACACACACACACACACACACACACACACACACACACACACACACACACACACACACACACACACACACACACACACACACACACACACACACACACACTCACTCACACATACACACACACACACACATATGCATGCATACACACACAGCACCCCTCCCCCTCGTGGACCCCACAACCATTCCAGTTTCCCATTACTTAGCTATTTCTCTCCTTTTTCCATAAACCCTGTTCAAACCTCTCAGTGTGCCCACTGTTTTCTTCTTTACTTCTACAATGTTTGCAGATATTTGGATTTAATTTGAAACTTTTATTTCAAATTTTATAGGACAAACACTGCTAGACATTTGCTAAACAAAACAATACATTCTCACAATGAAAACAGACTTAGCATTAACAGTACACTTCTCTGTCCTTGAAACCCACATTCAAAGAAAATGCATCTGGCCAATGGCAGATAAAGTTTACCTTTGGGCTATTTTCAAACCAAAGACCCCTTGCATACATTTTCAGGACCATGCATATATGCATGGATGTGTTCATAGGTTCATAGGTTCATAGGTTCATACTAGGCTATCTGCCCGAGGGCATTTACAAGCCTAGCCCATAGTTTTGTGGCTTACGCCACCCCTTTAGTATGGGGAACTATACCCATTATTTTGCTGTGCCTCTGTCGAGCAGTGACACTGAGGTAATCCCTGGGGTATATCTGCAATCTCCCATCCATTGGTCAAGATTTCTCTTGAACAAGGCCAGCGAGGTGCTCTGCCTCACATATACCGGGATTTTATTCCACAGCGTAGGGAGTCTTTGGGTGATGAATCTATCCCTTCAGCACGTCCTATTAATAGCTGTGTCGAGGTTTAAGTGTCCCGCCCTTGTGGCTCTGACGGATCTAGATTTTTTGAGGTGAAGCATATTCATCAAATCTGGGTTTGTCATGGCCTTGTATGTTAGGCAAAGGTCACCTCTGAGCAAGCGGTAAGCGACTGAATAGAGCTGGAGTTCTTTCAGTCGGGCAGCATAGGACAGATGTTTGAGACCCTTTATCCTTTTGGTGAGGAACTTTTGTGGCCTCTCCAGCTGCTGCAAGTGTCGGGTCAGATACATTCCGAATGGGGCATTGTACTCAATCACTGGTCTGATGAGTGATGAGTATAGGGAGACTATGTCCTCCCTTGATCTAGATGAGAATCCCTTCATGATAAGGTGGGCAATGTAGAAGGTCTTCCTAACTACTTTAGCTACATGGGTGTCGAATGACAGACTACTATCAACCTGGGTCCCCAGGTCCCTGATAACTTCTTCTGTGCTCAGTGGATTGCCACCTATTTGGTAGCTAGGGGTAACCTTGTTTTTCCCGAAGGTATGACTATGCATTATTTGGCATTTAACATTAGGCCATGGCTCTGGCACCAGTTAGACGCTGCTGTGAGACCTGTCTGAAGGATATCTGTGTCAGATGTGTTTTCTACTATGGCGCAGTTTGCAGTCATCTGCAAACTTTGTCAGCCATAACCCTCCTGTGTTTGCTTGTACTGGAAAAGTAGATGCCAAACAAGAGTGGGCCCAGGACTGAGCCCTGTGGTACACCACTTGTGACAGGCTTTGAGTCTGACATGGCGCCAGCAACTCTGACCCTGTGGGTTCTGTCACTCAGCCAGTTTGCAACCCATCTTGTGATGTATGGGTTAACATTTAAGCTGATGAGTTTTTCAATGATACCCGAGTGGGGTATTGTATCAAGGCCTTCGCCAGATCGAGGTAGGCTGTATGGACTGCCTTTCCTCATCAATGGCTTTGGTGACTGTTTCAAAAGTCAACCAAGTTTAGAAGGCATGATCTGCCTTTGACAAAACCAAACTGGGATGGATCCAAAGTCTGCAAATTCCCTATGTCTTTATTTATGAGGTCCATTATGATCCTCTCCATGGCTTTGCAGATAAGGCTTGTCAAGCTAATGGGCCGGTAATTTCCAGGGTCGGTGGAGGCACCGCCTTTGTGAAGTGGGACCACAGTTGCAGTGCGCCACTCCCTGGGTACGTATCCAGAGGTAAGACTATGATTAAACAGCTGTCCTAGCTGTGGGTTTAATTCCTCGTTGAGTTCATGGAGAACACAGCCGGGGACACCATCAGGTCCCATGGATGCTGTGTTTTTTGCTTTGGAGAGAGAAGTTCTCACTTGGGCTTGGAGATGTTTGGGGGCTGCAATCGCTTGGTATAGATATCTCCTTTGGGGAGGGGAGAAGTTTGCACTGAACCTGTCAGCCAGTATGTTGGCAATGTCTGTAGGATCAGTAATCTTCACATCATTTTGAACTAGTTCTGAGCATATTTGGGAGTTTCCTCCCAGGTTTCTAACATAGCTAAAGAAGGCCTTATGATTGTCTTTGAGTCTTTAGCTATTTTTCTCTCAAAATTTGCTTTGGATGATTTTATGAGAGCTCTTAGTTTTTACTTATAGTGATCAAGGGTGTCTTACCTTTTAAGGATTTTGCTCTATCTTGTAGTAGCTTCCTCCTTTTGTTGTAGAGTTTGTTTATGGCTGGGGTCCACCAGACTGGACGCTTGCCTTTGGTACAAAGAGTCTTTGTTTTGCTTGGGATTGCCTTATCCATGCAGTCCTGCAGGTGCTGGTAGAAGGCATTTGTAAGTGATTCAGCGGCTTGAGTACTGTTTTCCGCCGGCTCGGGGGCCTTAAAGGAGACCACACTAGTCTTAAGAAGTGTGAAGTTGGCTTTGAGAAGTTCTTTACTGTGGTCTTTTTATTTCAGGTGGGGTGGGATGAGGACCTCCAGCAAGATTAGTTTGTGATCTGATCTCACCAGTGAGGGGTATACTTCCAGTGTTGAACATTGTGCTCCCATGTTCGTGATGATGAGATCAAGTATGTTTTCTCCTCTTGTGGGGATGGTGACTAGTTGTTCCATGGCATTTGAGTTTATGAATTCCAGGAACTTTTGGGCTAGGGTGTTTGGGCTTGAGTAGTGTTCCCAGTCTATATTAGGGTAATTGAAGTCACCTAGTATGATGGTGTTTGGTGATACATTTATCCTCTAGTGTTTTCAGGAAGGCCATGTGAGGTTCCTGAGTTTGTGAGGGTGGCCTGTAACATGCTACAATTTGCAGAGCAGTCTTGCCTATGGTTAATTGCACCTGGATGGTCTCTGATGCATCGTGCGTTGCCACCAGTCTTGAGGTGTGGGTGTCCTTGATGAATATGGATAACCCTCCTTTCTTGGTATTGTCCGGATTTTGGGGCCGGAACGCATGATAAGAGGTAAAACCTGATAGTGCTGGGGTGCTCTCAGGAGCCTTGAACCAGGTTTCTGTCACTGCACAGACATCGATGTTCTCCATACTGAGAAGGGCCTCGAGTGCGTGCATTTTGAGATTTAGACTTCTGGCATTGAGCAGCATTACCCTTAGTTTTTTCCTTTTTGTGTTCTAGGGTGGTAGGTTTAGAATTTGAGCCTTGCCTAAAAAGGCACTATGGGGTGGCAAGAGCCTTTGCCAATATCCGAATCCCAGGGTGACAGGTGCAAGCCGCCGCAGCGTGGCTTGTCCAGCATGTCATCCCAGGCAGACAGACATTGATCCTTTGAATGACACCAGAGTTTAAGCCAATTGTTAAAGCTGATCATCTTATCTCTGTATTGTGGCATCATTCTTGGTGAAGGTAGGATACTGCTCAAGGTCAGGGTCATACCTGCCTGGGCTACATAATCAGAGAGCTCCTCAATGTCTCTTTTCATGTAGTCCAAGGAGGTACATCTCAGGTCGTTTACACCAGCGTGGACAATGACTGAGTCGTATTTGTACCTGCTGTTGAGAGACCTGAGTGCTTGCGTTATGTGGCGGATTCTAGCGCCCGACAGGATTCACCTTCCTGGTTGTATTACATTATATTCTTTGTATAATACAACACCACCTTGCTAGAGTGTATTTTAAATTTGTAATTTTGAACATTTTTTCCAGTAAGTAATGAAACAAAACATGTGACCCAATAATGACAAAACGTATTTCTTTCAACCTCTTAATGCAAGAAATCTAGACAAAGCCTGACATAATGGGGGGACAAAGGTCCAAAATAGGGTCAGATTTTAAATAGTGCTCTTACAGACTTAGAAAGTTGGCAGAATAACAGAATTTGTCTTAACATGTATTTTTCTGAAGGATATAAAGTCTGACACTCAAATGTATGTCATTATTTAGTGACTTCAGTCCTCAGATCATCTCAGTGATTTGCCTAAAAACATCAGATTTTATGAGAAACAGACCAAAAATATGAGGCAAAAATCTGGATAGTTGACAGGTATGACAAAACCGCCAATTTCAGAACACTTCAACCAAAAACGGCCACTCAAACTTCCAGCATTACAAGCCACCAAAACCAGTCAGTATATACAATCTCTGCAGAAGTAATTCATCTGACTAATTATACATTAAAGAAATCTGTAACTAATGAAGAGGCTGCTGCAAGCAAACACCTTTACATTTCAGTGTTTCATGTAAAAATTCAGTGCCTGCTGCCCTTTCGAATAAATTGCCCATATTAAATTAAAAGAAAAAATGGTAAGCTAATATTATTGCAAGAGGGAATGGATGGCAAACAGACACCAGGTGCATATTTACTGGGCATCTCATCCAAAGGAGGACAAACTCAGGACTGCAGCACCCCCACTCCCTTCCACTTAAGTATAAGAAATTATTAGCAATCCATCTACATGCTGTAGGAGTAAAACCCACAGTCTTCTGCAGCAAAAGCAAGTATGTTACCTGTTATGCTATAACCATTTGCTAAACAAAATATATGCACATTGAAAACAGACTTAGCAAGAGCAGCAGTAAATATTTCTTCCCTTGAAGCTCACAATTCCTTGAAAATGCACTGAAGCTTACAGTTCCTTGCAAATAAAATGAAACCCAGTTTCTTGAAAATGCACCAAAACTCATTTTTTTACTAGATTGGTAGTTTTTTAGAGGAATTCAGACTCTTGTTTCCTGTAACCCAGGTACAGGGTTTAAGTCTGAGGAAATTACCTAACCTGCATAGCGCTCAGCTGTCCCGATTTTTGCAGAATATCCAGATTTTTCTCTCACGTTGTTGGTCTGTTCTTTATAAAATTTGTGGTGTTCTGGTCCAGTACAAACCTTGTCTGCAGATGATTGTCACTGTTCAAGTGACACCCTGACCATATTTGCAAAAAAAAAAATGGGAAAAAAGGTTTTATGGGTGGATGGATGGATGGATGGTAAATCACTGAGGATTAAAGTTTCTAAATAATGGCATTAATTTGAGTTTCAGACTTCATACTGTTCAGAAAATGCATGCTAACACAAATCCTCTTATTCTATTAAATTTGTAAGTTTATAAAGCAGTATTTAAAATCTGTCCCTATTTTTGCCCCCCCCCCCCATTATTTCAGGCTTTGTACAGATTTGAAAGGAGCATACACATGCTCGTGCACACACACACACACACCACACACACACACACACACACACACACACACACACACACACACACACACACACACACACACACACACACACACACACACACACACAAAGCTTTGTATTGAAATTCTGTTTGGAATGGTGGAATGCTGAAAACGAGTATGCAACAGATACATGAGTGTGCCGACACATGCAGGGACGCACAGACAGAGAGCATTCTTAAAGAGGAACACCCTTAGATATGTCTCTGGCTTTAGTTTAAAATGTGAAAAGCTTTTAAAAGGCAAGGCTGCACCCCCTTACTGTTCATACCTATGGTGGACCACACCTCCACCCCCAGATAAGAATACCTCTGCCAGACTCAGTGTATTTCATGACTGTGGAATAAGTTACCACTACAGTCCAAGTAAAGTACTACTTTCCTTGTCTTTAATGCTAGTCTTGATGATTGGATGGGCAGACACACATTTACACCAGGGTTCTCATATACAGACCTGTTTTTGGGAGGTTGTGGGCACCATAAGTACTCCTAAAGCTGGCAAGAACTTTTAAGTGTTCCTATTTGAAAATGTACATAGCTTGGACTTTTACGATTCCTGTGATCACTTGACCTAGTATAGCGCCTATGTTCCTTAGATCAAACAACACAAATAACTCACAGCCTTTCTATATACAAATAATGTAGTGGCACCCTAATTGACTATAAGAGTCTTAAAACATGCCTTTTCAATATTTTATTTTAGATTAATGTTTTCATTTACATCCAAGGAGATTATTTTTTATCCAACAAACTCCTCAATTTCCAAGAGATTGTTCACATTCCTACCTCAACCAGATAAAACCCTTCAAATCTTGAAAGACAAATTCTTTGAACTGATGATAAACAAAAGAATATTTCTACATTGTATTTTCATTAATAACCTTTTCTAATAATGTTGTTTTGCTCACCTATCCTTTCTTGAAATTTTCCAAAAATGTTTAAAATATAAAAAGTTGTACATAATGCAAAACAAAACCAACACTGGGGATAAATCTGAGTGTGATAATGGAAAAATCAAAGTGTAACAAAAAGAATTTACAAATTAAAGTTTAGTCTACTATGTCCTTTATTAATTGAAGCAAACAAAACTTTTAACATTGCTAAGAGGTTGCATATATAAACAGAAATCATTGTTAAATGAAACTTACTTAAAACACCATCCCCAGATTTACGAAGCCCGTTATAACTTGCAGGAATAGTTTAAGAGCTATTTTCGGCAATATGGCCGACGTGCAATCCAGGAACGAGCTCCCAGGACGTGCACGTGAGCTCTTAGGCTAATCCTGCACGGACCCAGCCCCTGTATGCAAATTATCCTCATTTGCAGGTGAAAACCATACAAATTAGGGTAATTTGCGATCCAGGAAGCAGGCAGCTGTCAGTGCAGGACGAGTGCAGTCTGCAGAACGTTTCTGCAAACTACAAAACAGAGCTATGATAGTTCCAAATAAAGGCTGCATATCATTGATGAAGCATGGCAATGGCCAAGTAAAAGGCCATTGACATTGCAAAATGTGTAAAAAAAAACAACTTCTAAATTCCCTTTGCCGATCTTGCCTGCTTAAGCATAGGGCAGCAGCGCGCAAACGGGATCGGGGGGAAAATAATAAAATAAACCTAAAATAAACATTCTAACTAAAAGCAGTATTCAGCCATGCAAGTCAATGGCAGGCATAAGACAACCTGGCCAGTGAGTAATGGTTGCTAAGGGGGGAGGCCCAGTGTGGGACATGTAACTATGCATTAGCAGGCAATCCTATGCAAATGAGGGGAAGGATAGTGAATCCCAGATTTCCTCAGGATGTGATGCAGTTCCCAAGAGTGTAAGAGTTGAAATAGCTGGGTGCAAGACTAGGAGATAGGTAACATCATGGGGGTGTGTATCAGGCATACTGTAAGTTGATTGGAGCCCTCTTGCTCGAGACTGCTCCTAGCTTAGCACAGCTGTAGTGTGATAAACTAGTTAGGTAGGTGTTGGAACCGCAGACCTGGCAACTATGTGTGTTTGTGTGTGAATCTGAGTGTGTGTGTGTGTGTGTGTGTGTCTGACTGAGTAAAGAGCAATGATTTTTAGGCTACTCACACTTCGTACAATGCAAATACTCTACTTTGGCAAGGCTGCTGATGTCACTCACCTAGAAGTACACATCTGGGAAAGTGATAGCCCCGTAGTCACTGTAGCATGCTCAGTAACTGCGCACTGCTGTAGTGTGATAAACTAGTTAGGTAGGTGTTCGAACCTCATACCTGGCAATTGTGTGTGTTTGTTTGACTGAGTAGAGAGCAATGCTTTTTAGGCTACTCACACTCCGTACAATACAAATACTCTACTTTGGCAAGGCTGCTGATGTCACTCACCTAGACGTACACCTCTGGGAAAATGATAGCCCAGTAATCCCCGTAGCACTTTCTGTAACTGCGTACTGATGTAGTATGATAAACTAATTAGGTAGGTGTTCAAACCCCAGACCTGGCAACTGTGTGTGTGTGTGTGTGTGTGTGTGTGTGTGTGTCTCACTGAGTAGAGAGCAATGCTTTTTAGGCTACTCACACTCTGTACAATACTACTAACTAACTAATAACAGCAAGAACAGAAGGAATCACCACAGGATGAAAGACTCCGTTTCTAACATAAAACATCTTTATTTGAGAACAAGAAATGAGCGCTTTCGCGTAGGTTAACTACGCTTCTTCAAATGTAATTAGAAGTAAAAAAGACACATCTTTTATATAGAACTTGGAGGGCAAACCAAACAATAATGCAAGCAATAAATCAATTGACAAACTTATTAAGTAATTAAGCTCTTAAAGTAGTTAAACTCTCAAAATAATAAAGCTTCTAAAGCACTGAAGGCACTCCAAACATAACACATATCCAAATATTTAAATATTAAAACTCATACTATATCATTCAGTCTCCAAAGGTTCTTATAAAACTACATGAAACTTGGAGCATGATTCTAAAAGTTTTTACAGTTCATATTGCAAAGCACAAGATAATTGTGTGGTGCTGACAAGTAATCAATGTACTCTCCGTGTGTCATTTTAAAACAAAATACTGCTACATTTCTATAGAGCAGTAAAAAACTGCTACAATTCTATAAAGCAGTAAGAAACATCTATTAATTCATCATAACTCTTTTAAAATTACTTTAAATAACTTTATAGAAACCATTCTGAAAGTGTAGTTTTCATTATGCCTTGTCGTATGTAGTATCAGTATAACATGCACAGTTAAAATGTCAGTATACCATGCGCTGTTAAAAAACAAAAGATACAAAAAATCCTAGCTAAATTATGCAAAACTTATAGGAAGGTGTCTGTATAAAAAACTAATAAAGCAACAGAACTAAAACCTTCATAAGAGACCGGCAATAGAAGTCACTGTGGGAACAGGAAATGCATTATTTCAGCAAATGGTCGATGAAACAAACTGACGTATATAGTCATATCAACAAATAAATCATGAAACTTGAAATTTATATTAGTTCATGAGAATTAATAAATCTAATAGATTCGTCAATGAATTAAAAGCAACATGTAGATATTAATATATAAATATTAAGTGATGGAATAAATACAATAATTAATATTATAATAGCACATCTATGAATTAATACTCATGATAATATATATACTAATAACTATCAAATATAATTTATGAAATATAAATATTAATAATTATTATTGTAAGTATTATTAAATATCAAAAGATTAAAAAATAAATGAACAAAATTTTTGAGAAATAAATTAAGCAAAATAAGGGTGTAAACACATTAATGCAATATATGAATATCTGATTCTAAAAACGTCCCTCAAATTAACATTAATGTTTAATTCAGAAAATCACATGTATTTTGATGGCTTATTGTTACACCATTTAAATAATGAGGGAGAATTATATAACAGATGAACGACCTGAAATAATAAATGAATAGATGAATGAATAAATAATAAAACATTATAAAAACATGTAACATCATAGTTTCCTATTGTTCAATACTGGTTTGATGGAAACAAACTGGTTAATACCTGGATTAATGTGGGCTTTTAAAGTAAATATCCATTTAAGTTCAATACAGGCCAGTTGATTAATATTGTCACCTCCTCTAGAATTTATAATAACCAATTGTAGGGCTTTAAAACTAAATCTATGTGTTGTATGATCTAGTATGTGTTTCGCTAACGTGTTTTGCTCATTGCCTTTTCTAATGTCGTAGAGATGATTATAGACCCTATCTCTTAATCTCCGCTTTGTTAAGCCAACATAAAATGCATCACAGTTTTCACAGGTTGCAAGATATATAAGGTTTGTACTATCACAATTACAATAACTTGTAGGTGTAAACCTATAGATTCCTTCTGGATGAATAAAAGTCTGCTTTTTAGAAATGTGGGGGCACATATGGCAATGGCCACAAGGATAAGTTCCACATTGAGCAGGTTTGATCATCATATGGGAGCTATTTTTATCTATACACAGCAGCTGCTTAAGATTGCTACAATTCTTGTAGCTGAATCTAGGGCGTTCACCAACAACAATTTTTGTGAATGGATCCATAATAAGTATATTCCAATTTTTATTTATTATCTTCCTAAGAGAACCTATATCACTGGTGTATTTTATAGTAAAAGATAATTTCTCAGTAAACCTACCTTTAGTATGTGTATAATTCAAAAACATCTGTTTGACATCACAGTTGGAATGAAACATATCTGGTAATGTGATATCAAACATTTGATGTTTGCACTTGCTAATTATTTTATTATTATAACCCCTTTCCTTAAATAATTATTCTAGTTTGTCCATTTCAGTTAAAAAAACGTTATCATCACTGCAAATCCTGGCTATTCTACTGAATTGACTAGTAACAATTCCTGGGAACGTAAATCTCGGATGCATACTTTCAAATTTCAATAGTGTATTTCTCCAGGTTGGTTTTCTATAAAGAGAGATGTCTATCCTTCCACTGATGTTAAAATTCAGAGTTAGGTCTAAAAAATGTACCGGTTCAACTGAGGTTTCTACAGTAAACCTCAAAAAGGGGCTAGTAGTCTCCACATCTTTAATAAATTGGATGCAATCAATTTCAGTGCCTTCCCAAATGAACAGGACGTCGTCCACAAATCGTTTGTACAATTTGATGTTGCTATATTGTCAATGTTTAAATAAAAAATTCCGTTCCCATTCATAAACAACTAAATTTGCATAACTATTCACACAGGGGGTGCCCATAACAACCCCCCACTTTTGCAAATAGTATTTATCCTTGTACAAAAAAATATTATTATTAAGTACTAGTTCCAACAAATGATTTATCAATATTTGTCTGTTGTTAGTATAGTGGGAACATGTCACCAAAATCTCTCTTATGGCTTGAAGTCCTGATTCATTCGGAATGCACGTAAATAAATCTTTCACATCCATAGTGACCAGTAAATAATTGGTAGGATTTCTATCTAATTTAAAATCTTTCAAAACTTGTATTAACTGGTATGAATCTCTAAGGATATTTGGAATATCATTTACAATGGGTCTTAGAAGATGTTCTATAAATGATGAAATGGTTGAAGTACTCCACCTTTCACTAGAAACAATGGGCCTCATGGGCACTGGCAAAACAGTTTTGTGTATCTTAGGTAAACCCTTGATGACAGGAATAGTGGGAAACTCAATTAAAAAATATTCATACGTTTCACAACTTATTTGGCCACACATTAATAGGTCATAAAGATCTTCCTGTATTTTTTTAATGGTATTATTAACATAATTATTTGTAACAATTTGATAAGTATTTCCATCAGAGAGAAGGGAAACCATGTTTTTATCATAATCAGATGTATTAAGCACAACAACAGCTCCACCTTTATCCGCTGGCTTGATGGTAATATTAGCATTTCGTTTTAACCCAATCAGTGACTTCTGTTCATTTTCAGTTATATTAAAATAAGTACATCTTTTCTGTTTCATGGCAAACATTTCATAAAAATCTTTCTCACACAGTTTCATGAAACATTCTATATTATGCGGTATTGTAGGCATGAAACTACTTTTACATTTAAAGAAGGTTCTTATAGTATTAGTCTGCATAACTGTTTTATCTTTAAAAAACACCTTCAATGCCACATTGCGACAAAACAACCTTAAATCAGTTAAAACATCATTTAAAAAAACTAGTTTGGGAAGGAATAAAATTGAGACCTTTGTTAAGGAGAGAAATATCAGATTCAGTAAGTACCAGATCAGACAAATTACATACTAAACTATGCAGTTCCTTTGTTTCCTTGTTGCTCCGTGTCTTTCTTCCGATCCTTTCCTTTTGCGTGGTCCCTGCTTTGGAACGGCCTCTCCAACCTGATTGCTGTTTCACTGGAAATGGTAAAAAATGAACAGAAGCAGCAGCTGTATCTTTTGGTTTGGCTCCTACTGAAGCATAAGTCTTAGCTGCTTGTTGGTTGGGAGGTGGAGTGTCACTAGGAGAATTAGCTCCATTGGTGCTATTCAACAGAGGGGTATTTAAAGGTGCTTCATTGTTGACCACCTTACTGAAGCTGGAAGTTAATGAACTAATGGGTGGTTCAATAGTAGAGCCCGTAGACACAGAGTTTCCATGCACAGTCATATCTGCATGCACGGTATTGGAACCAATGATAGAACTCATATGTTCCGTTCTCGGCCAAACGAACACTTGTCCGAGAGCGAAATCATTAGCGTCTCTAATGAGCTTTCTTTGTTTAGTTTGTTTCAGCCTCTCGCTGAATAAATGCACTTGTGACCATATATTATCAAGTCTCTTACTAAAATAATCAGATTTAAACTGTTCATTAAGATAACTTTGTTGCGTGTCTATTTTATTCCGTAACTCAGATTCTAATGGGGCAAAGTATTCCAATAAAAGTTTAATATAATTAAAGCCGAGTTCGATATTCAGATCCTGCCACTTTCTTAATAGTACGGGGTGACTGTCCCCATACGTGGGCATGCAAAAAATGCGCATGCCTCTAGGAACAACTTGAGGCAGGCTTCCAAATGCAACCTTTGCCAAGAATATCTTTGTAATTTGTAAAGATCATCCTGAAAGTCTTTAGTAAGTCTATTAAATTCAGTAATTTTCTCACCATTATTAGAAGCTGGTGTTGAAACCGGATTGTTTGTGAGTTCCAGGGTCAATAAAGGGTTGTCATTCCGATGCAAAAGTAAATCCCATGCTGGCATAATGGTAGCCCTCGACTCCGGACGAAAATCCAGTTCAATTTCAACTTGATCCATATGTAAAACCAGAAACAGCAAAAACCAAGCAATAAAACTAAAACCGAACTGTCTCTGATGATTAAAGATGCCTTCTGAAAGACCAAAGATAACTGATAACAGCAAGAACAGAAGGAATCACCACAGGATGAAAGACTCCGTTTCTAACATAAAACGTCTTTATTTGAGAACAAGAAATGAGCGCTTAAGCGTAGGTTAACTACGCTTCTTCAGATGTAATTAGAAGTAAAAAAGAAACATCTTTTATATAGAACTTGGCGGGCAAACCAAACAATAACGCAAGCAATAAATCAATTGACAAACTTATTAAGTAATTAAGCTCTTAAAGTAGTTAAACTCTCAAAATAATAAAGCCCCTAAAGCACTGAAGGCACTCCAAACATAACACATATCCAAATATTTAAATATTAAAACTCATACTATATCATTCAGTCTCCAAAGGTTCTTATAAAACTACATGAAACTTGGAGCATGATTCTAAAAGTTTTTACAGTTCATATTGCAAAGCACAAGATAATTGTGTGGTGCTGAAAAGTAATCAATGTACTCTCCGTGTGTCATTTTAAAACAAAATACTGCTACATTTCTATAGAGCAGTAAAAAACTGCTACAATTCTATAAAGCAGTAAGAAACATCTATTAATTCATCATAACTCTTTTAAAATTACTTTAAAAAACTTTATAGAAACCATTCTGAAAGCGTAGTTTTCATTATGCCTTGTCGTATGTAGTATCAGTATAACATGCGCAGTTAAAATGTCAGTATACCATGCGCTGTTAAAAAACAAAAGATACAAAAAATCCTAGCTAAATTATTCAAAACTTATAGGAAGGTGTCTGTATAAAAAACTAATAAAGCAACAGAGCTAAAACCTTCATAAGAGACCGGCAATAGAAGTCACTGTGCACCCTAATTGACTATAAGAGTCTTAAAACATGCCTTTTCAATATTTTATTTTAGATTAATGTTTTCATTTCCATCCAAGGAGATTATTTTTTATCCAACAAACTCCTCAATTTCCAAGAGATTGTTCACATTCCTACCTCAACCAGATAAAACCCTTCAAATCTTGAAAGACAAATTCTTTGAACTGATGATAAACAAAAGAATATTTCTACATTGTATTTTCACTAATAACCTTTTCTAATAATGTTGTTTTGCTCACCTATCCTTTCTTGAAAATTTCCAAAAATGTTTAAAATATAAAAAGTTGTACATAATGCAAAACAAAACCAACACTGGGGATAAATCTGAGTGTGATAATGGAAAAATCAAAGTGTAACAAAAAGAATTTACAAATTAAAGTTTAGTCTACTATGTCCTTTATTAATTGAAGCAAACAAAACTTTTAACATTGCTAAGAGGTTGCATATATAAAAAGAAATCATTGTTAAATGAAACTTACTTAAAACACCATCCCCAGATTTACAAAGCCCGTTATAGCTTGCAGGAATAGTTTAAGAGCTATTTTCGGCAATATGGCCGACGTGCAATCCAGGAACGAGCTCCCGGGACGTGCACGTGAGCTCTTAGGCTAATCCTGCACGGACCAAGCCCCTGTATGCAAATTACCTTCATTTGCAGGTGAAAACCATACAAATGAGGGTAATTTGCAATCCAGGAAGCAGGCAGCTGTCAGTGCAGGACGAGTGCAGTCTGCAGAACGTTTCTGCAAACTACAAAACAGAGCTATGACAGTTCCAAATAAAGGCTGCATATCATTGATGAAGCATGGCAATGGCCAAGTAAAAGGCCATTGACATTGCAAAATGTGTAAAAAAAAAAAAACTTCTAAATTCCCTTTGCCGATCTTGCCTGCTTAAGCATAGGGCAGCAGCGTGCAAACGGGATCGGGGGGAAAATAATAAAATAAACCTAAAATAAACATTCTAACTAAAAGCAGTATTCAGCCATGCAAGTCAATGGCAGGCATAAGACAACCTGGCCAGTGAGTAATGGTTGCTAAGGGGGGAGGCCCAGTGTGGGACATGTAACTATGCATTAGCAGGCAATCCTATGCAAATGAGGGGAAGGATAGTGAATCCCAGATTTCCCCAGGATGTGATGCAGTTCCCAAGAGTGTAAGAGTTGAAATAGCTGGGTGCAAGACTAGGAGATAGGTGACATCATGGGGGTGTGTATCAGGCATACTGTAAGTTGATTGGAGCCCTCTTGTTCGAGACTGCTCCTAGCTTAGCACAGCTGTAGTGTGGTAAACTAGTTAGGTAGGTGTTCAAACCGCAGACCTGGCAACTATGTGTGTTTGTGTGTGAATCTGAGTGTGTGTGTGTGTGTGTGTGTGTGTGTGTGTGTGTGTGTGTGTGTGTGTGTGTGTGTCTGACTGAGTAAAGAGCAATGATTTTTAGGCTACTCACACTCCGTACAATGCAAATACTCTACTTTGGCAAGGCTGCTGATGTCACTCACGTAGAAGTACACATCTGGGAAAGTGATAGCCCCGTAGTCACTGTAGCACGTTCAGTAACTGCGCACTGCTGTAGTGTGATAAACTAGTTAGGTAGGTGTTCGAACCTCATACCTGGCAATTGTGTGTGTTTGTTTGACTGAGTAGAGAGCAATGCTTTTTAGGCTACTCACACTCCATACAATACAAATACTCTACTTTGGCAAGGCTGCTGATGTCACTCACCTAGACGTACACCTCTGGGAAAATGATAGCCCAGTAATCCACGTAGCACTTTCTGTAACTGCGTACTGATGTAGTATGATAAACTAATTAGGTAGGTGTTCAAACCCCAGACCTGGCAACTGTGTGTGTGTGTGTCTGACTGAGTAGAGAGCAATGCTTTTTAGGCTACTCACACTCTGTACAATACAAATACTCTACTTTGGTAAGGCTGCTGATGTCACTCACCTAGAAGTACACCTCTGGGAAAGTGATAGCCCAGTAATCGCAGTAGCGCATTCAGTAACTGCGTACTGCTGTAGTGTGATTTAGAATGATGGTAGTGTTGTATCTCCATCCATGGCAGTTCTGGATGTTTTGTGTGTGTTTCAGTGTCTGTGTATGGAGCAATGCATTATAGGCTACTCACTCGCAGTACATTACAAATGCCCTACTTTGGTAATCCTGCTGATGTCAGTAATTGGGAAATACACCTTTGAGGAAGATGTACTTCAGTAATGTCCGTGGCGCGTACTATAACTGCATAGTGCTGTGGTGTAGTCAACTAGTTAGGTAGGGGTTCTACTCCCAGACATGATAGGTGTATGTGTGTGTGTGTGTGTGTGTGTGTGTGTGTGTGTGTGTGTGTGTGTGTGTGTGTGTGTGTGTGTGTGTGTGTAACATGTATCCTGTGTAGAAGTGGGTGTGAGGGTGTGACACCTGTGGGCAATGTGGAGGGGTTTTGCTAATTTCATTTATGGTGGCCCTACTATATATCACAATGTCAACCATACAGGAATAACAGATGTAAATAGCTGAGAGGCTGGGGTGCAAAGCCATACCCATACATGTGACATCAAGGCCAGCCAATCACAGTTAGCAACCCCACTGTGCCTTCACATATGACTCACAATGGGCATACCATGCCTGACAACATGCCCTGTATGGACAGATGACACTGTCATCAGGGAATGCTGTTAGCATGCTATCAATGTAGGTGCAGGGTAAACCTGCTGTCCAGTACTGGTCCCTGCCACAGGTGGACAAGACTGGCACATCTGATGATAAGCTGTGTTCACAGCATGAGCCAGACACTCCAGGTACAGTTCCATATGTCACTGTACATGCATGTGGGAGGTGTGCATATCCTACACACCATCCAAGTCATGGACTAGGGAACACATACATGGCAAGTGATGCACAGCATTGGCCACACACAACAGTCACCCAGGTGACTGGATGACAGATGCAATACCCACCTGTCTGGGCAAATGCAGTAGCTACAGGCCTGTGCCACAATGCAGACCATTGTCATGTGGCCTGATGCCAATGTATACCCATCGCCTACCCTTGTATAGCCTGCTGGCACTGTTGGCCACCACACACCCATGCAGACATGCACCCATGCATGTCTGAACTGGCACCCTGTGTGTTTGTGCATGTGTTGTGTGGTGCGTATGTCCACATCCACACACACTAGTCCCCCCAGGGCACAGTGAAGCATGCCACCTGATGTCTGTCACCCCCTCATACTCACTGCCCATACAACCTCCATATGACCCATGTGGTGCATGTGTTGCCTGCACATTAATGAGTTGTGGCAATCCCACTTGTGACTAGTTGCACTCCTAGCCCTGCCAAGTGTGGTAATATGTGTATGTCCCTGTGTGAGTGTGTCTGTGCTGATGCTGGCACCTGTTCATGCAGACAGGCACGTGTATGTCACCTACTGTATATCTACCATATCCCTGTTGCAGATGTCACTCACCATCACATATATGTTCTGAGTGCTCCCCACCAGATAACCCATGTGGTGCATCCAATAACAGCATCGAACTGTGATAGCGCTACATAGCTGTCGGGGGTACGATACCCTGTGCTGGTAGGTGTGTGACACAAACATGTATCAGTTTTACCCTCCTATCCCTTTCTGACATGTAAACACCTCCGTCTGCCTCCCCTACTCCCTCTCTGTCGGATGTGGAGGCCCACACCTGCATTGCTTAGGCAGCAGCATGTGTATTTTATGTGATGCTCATGATCAACAGATGGCCTCTGCACGAATTGCAGCCCTTCCCTAGTCGATTGCATGTGGAACAGCTGTGGTAACATTCCCACAGCCAATTGCATGGTAATGCAATCCAATACCGGGGAACATCCTGGTAGTGTTGGCATTTGTCTGTCACTGTGAGCAGGAGCTAGAGCTGTCGTTTGGCAAACATCATTTTAGATGGGTTGGGGATTTACTTCTAACAACATACACTGTGGAAAGAGGGCAACAAACAGGAGGGGGATGTGCCTGACCTGACTACAGACTGTAAGTGCTGCTATACTGCATATGGAGTAATGTTGGTTTAACGGTGTTTGTCTGGATATGCCTGTTGTACATGTTGCAATACCTGCCATGTCAGTTCCATGTATATGAGGAATCCCCCTCTGCAGGGTCATCTGCAGACTGGGCAGTGTTGTGCCTTTGGTTTCATGTGTTAGCCATGATGCATCTATCTGTGGAATGCAGAAGGTAGTGTGAGGATTGCTGTCTGTTGATGGTGAAGGCCGTGACAGTTACTGACTACATATTCCTCATTGAACATATGTTGCAACAAACCCCTTTACAATGGTAGATTAATGAGGGTATCACAGCAACATATCTATACTGGCCCTGTGTATGTGCTGTCAGCCACACCTCTGTCAACCTATGTACATATGTCGTGCATGAAGTGATGCATATGTGTTGTACACCGTAAATAGTGTCATCATATCTGATAACAAGTCAGTGATATATCAGAGTGCTACACATGCCATGTACAGTAGGGGTTACATTTAATGCCATAACCTGGACATTCCGTGGATGTCTGTACAGTACTGAGGTCTCTGTAGTGATTGTGAATGTCAGCAGTGTATATATTGTTAACATGTACTATGGCCTGTGTACAGACTGTGGTAGATGTCATTGTTCTAGCTCCCCTTCTATCTGATGTTACATGCTGCCCCACTATATGGTACCATTTTACCTTACATGTTTGTAAGGCCATACACACATGTGTCCCATACCTCAGACAGTCATCTTACCAGACTGTGTAGCAGCCCAGTATATGTAGGGTCATTTTATGAGTGGCACATATGAGGATGGTGTAGGACAGATAGTCCATATACTGTACTATTATGCTAGCGTACCATATGTGGCTGTGGCTGTGTTCACATTGGTTGTGGTTATACACTGTCACACAGGTGTATCATACCCTGTGCTGTGATATGGCTGTTGAGCCTGCTATATATGCAGATACTGTACGATGATAACCTTAGGATGTCTGTCAGTAGCCAATGGCACACATGTTATGAGCAGATGTCACCTTCCACACACACCATGTCTGTGACAACAATCCCAATGACAGTAGCAAATGTCTATTAATATACCGGCTATACATACCTGACATCCCCTTGCACTATGACATTGAGACTGTAGGGGCTGGGGTAGGGCTACACTCCATGTCCAGGACATATGATGGGACTATATGGACATGTACTTATCCCGATATATATATATATATATATATATATATATATATATATATATATATATATGAGTACACATGTGTAGTACTTCCAATTACCACTGTCATGGCAACCACCCACTGTGAATCCCTACATCATGTGGGCATATTCCCTGCACAATTTCTGTGTGATGAACATCCTTCCTGTGTGTGGGCATCAATGTTCTGGACAGCAGGTAGCAATACCTCTTACAGGAAAACCTGTGCACTCAGGGCAGCCACATATATGTAGGAGGATCAGGACATACAGACAGACTGTGAGTAGAGTGGTGTAATGCTTTGCATAGTACTCGTGTTACAGGGTGTGTGTGTGTGTGTGTGTGTGTGTGTGTGTGTGTGTGTGTGTGTGTGTGTGTGTGTGTGTGTGTGTGTGTACATACTAGTTTACCTTGGACTGCAGTCTGTCTGCATAGCTCACTACTGTGGGCTTATCCTCTAACTGGACACAGGTGTGCCTAACATATGTTGTCTGTCCACCACACAGGTCTTGTGTTGGATATTACACTGGCAGTGTGTGTGTGTTGCATGCTAGCAGTACATGGCTATATCCATTTGTGACCCTGTTGTCTTATTCCTGCATAAGGGTATGTTGCAACACATCCTGTAACACCAGCATGTTCCAGGGTGTGTAACTGCAATATTGCGAGTATGGCCCTATGTTCCTGCCTTTGTCCTCCACATATATGGCAGGCTTTGTCCTGCTGTGATACGGTTAGGGGTTGTTAGGTAATGGTCTATCATTAATTACTGCTAGCATTCCTACTATCATCCCAGTCATAACGTGGACTCCCACAACATTTGTTGGTCAGGGTCCACACATGTGACAGATACATTGTCATTACTACAAGTAATGAATGTCCTCTTAGGGCTTGACTACAGGGTGTAATTGGAGGCTGCTGAACTACATCTGATATTGTTCAGTGTTACATATCATGCAGGCAAATCCTTTGTCTACTATTGTACGAACTGAAGGCCTTGGCCTGGACACTATAGTATGTTAAATATCAGCACTGTCTTCATCTACTTTTTTGTGTGGGCCTTGCATCCATTGCTGGTTATATACATCAACATATATGTGCTGTCAGTAATGACATGCATTATTGTATGGTACACAAATAAAGGTTGTCTCTGTATACATACCTGTGTGTCGTGTCATGTCCTTTGAATTGTGAGTGGGTATATGTATAATGTAAGTATCCCCTTTGTGGGTCTGGTTGGCACACCACACATGTCACAGGTACCAGTTACAGGGCTTGTCTATATATATATATATATATATATATATATATATATATATATATACCTGCACATGATTGTCAATGTATAAATGTGTGTGCACATCTGTACCATTGTAATGTGCACCCCTTCAACATAGTACATTCCCTGCGGTACAATGGCCTATCTGCATGATATGTTACAGATATTGCCCTGACATGTACAGGTGACTTGGATTACTGTTGGAGCATTGTAGCTGTGTTATGGTGGGTCCTGCCATCAAGTACTGCATATGCTGGATATTGGATTGCACAGCATATCCGTTAGGGCTGGGGGGGTTACATAGCAGTAATTATCAGGTGTCCCTCACTTGTGCCCCCACCCCCATTAACTGTGCTCATGGTCTGTTATGTAGTACTGAGTGGGCCAGGAGTCCATTCCCATGTGGAATTCATATACACATGTCTAGCTGTATATATATATATATATATATATATATATATATATATATATATATATATATATATATATGGGTCTAGGACAGTCTACCGAAAGACTGTTTCACCGAAAGTGAAACTGGCTGTCACAGTTTCGCGAAAGCACTTTTTAATGAAAAAAGTGCTTTCGTGAAACTTTCATAAAAGTACAGGGAATCAGAGGGAAGTGGTAGTGGGCGAGATCGGACTACAGTAGGAATAAAGGAATATTCCCTTTTCCCCACTGTAGTGCGATCTCGGAGTGAGAATATAAAAGTAGGGGGTGTGGGTGCAGGGGTGAAGCCCCCGTAAACACAGTGTGTGTGTTTTTGTTTTGTGTATGTGTGTGTGTGTTTTACCTTCCCTTTACCAAAACTGCTTTTTCGGTGAAAGCAGTTTCGGTAAACATTGTTCGGTAGGGTTGGATTCGGGCAGTTGGTCTTTCGATCAACTGTCCTAGATCCATATGTTTGTATATCTGCATAATTATATATGTAATACCCCCATATATAGAGGGATAGAATTGGACATTGATATAGCTCTAGCTATGCATATGTATTCATATATATATGCGTGTATGTATGTAGATATATATATATATATATATATATATAATATATATATATATATATATATATATATATATATATATATATATATATATATATATATATATATATATATATATATATATATATATATATATATATATATATATATATATATATATATATATATATATATATATATATATATATATATATATATATATATATATATATATATATATATATAATCTATCTATGTACGATTGCTGTTATATGGTTATTTGTGAGTCATACATACACATGTATATACCAATAGCTGTCTATCTGTCTACATTTACAGATGTATATCTGTCCATATGTCCATGCATGTTTGGCCTATATGTGTTGCCTGTACCTCATTCTCTTGGCAATTGACATGGATGACCTTAGGACTGAGGTTAGTCATTCATGCTGACATGTACGTGTTTCAGCTTTATCATCAGGGAGAGTGGCCTAATGGTTAAGGTGTTTGCCTTACAAACACAAGGTAAAGGGTTTGAGTCTCACAAGGGATAATTGGCTAGGCTTAAAATGGCTTGCAAGGGCAGTTAGCCTAGTACTAATCTATGAATCTCCTTCAATATATGTGTTCTACTACATATAACTTGCAACATTTTAAGTGTATTAGAGCAAGATATGACAGATATCTCTATATGTACCCACATTATGGCGCACTATGTCAGGGATTCATGCATTAAGATGTTGTGTGGTGTGTTATTACTACATTTCCTGTGCTATTGACTCATTGTGCTGGATGATATGTATGTGAAATGAGTGAGTATGTACATCTGCCATGGTTCACTGGTAAATCATGTAGTGTATGATGTGCAGGGTCCCAGGTTTGGGCCTTGCAGAGGCTGTATATTTTGTTTCAGGGCAAAACACCGGCTGTCAGATACAGAGTGAGTTAGGGACATTTGAGCGGTTGTACATGGGTGTGCGCGGGTGTGCACAGAGCTAGGCAATGCTAACCTCTGGTTGCATTTCCTTACACTCAGCTAGCATCTACTTAGCTCAGTCTATGTAGGCAATACTTACCCCAGCACAAATACACGTGCACACGCTGACAAATGCTTATCCATGCGTACTACTACTGTTATGTGCTTGCACATGCTTACTAGTGCCTTAGTCATTATGACACTTCATATGTGCATTTAAGGCAGTACTCCTGTGCAAATATAAATGTTTTTTAGTAGGTTATACAGCACAACGATCTTAACATATGGATTTCACATGGAAAATAGTATATGCTACAGTGGGACTCGACCCGAGAATGTGTGTGCGTTAGACGGATGCTCTGGCCACTACACACTTGCTGTTCTGCTTCATTTGCATATGTCTACCATACTGACATACCCATGTTCCCTTTCCCCGGCCCCCAAGCTCCACGTACACAGCATCCATCCATTCCCCAGTAGCTAGCCCTGCCATACCACACCTCCACACATTTCCATCAATGCACGTCTCAGTACACCTCCAGTATACTTTCCCCACCCAAGCATCTGCAGGCTCTTTGTCCATTTAGTCCACATATGTACCAGCCTTCCCTTGATCCTCCTCCAATACTGGTGGAGACATCGATGTGACCCATAACTGTTGGTTCATCCCGCCAGGGATGGACCTGTGTTGTGTCACGAGTAGACCTAGCTGGGCTGCAGTGTTTCTCCCACTGGTAGCATCCTGCCAGGGTTTTGTGTAGGAGGGATTTGTTCACACACCTGGACAGCCGCATCTCCCGGTTCCACGGTACCAATGCCCCAGGTGTGACCTGTTGTGCATGAAGCATGCTCACGTGCCCCCACGGTGTGCATCATATATCATTATTCCCTTCGGTATTATGCAGGACTACTGTTCTCACAGTATGATTTGGCAGGCACTGTTCTGTGCTGCACATAGACTGCTCATAATACTATAGTTTATCAATGGACACATGTGCTGGTATTAATCTACACACTTATATACATTTCCTATACTGTTGGATGACTGTGCTGGATGATGTGTTTGTGATCAAAACAGCTGAATGTGTATCCACCATGGCTTAGTGGAACTCACGTCGACTATAGTGTGCAGGTTCAGGGGTTTGCAACCTGGCAGTGCAGATTATTTTGTTAATGGCCACAACAACAGCTGTTGGCTACAGAGTGACTAAGGCACCGTAGAACATTTGTAGGTGGATATGCGCTGGTTTGCATGGTGCACAGCATTACTGACCTCTGGCTGCAGCATCTTGTACTATG
This sequence comes from Protopterus annectens, assembly GCF_019279795.1. Taxonomy (NCBI): domain Eukaryota; kingdom Metazoa; phylum Chordata; order Ceratodontiformes; family Protopteridae; genus Protopterus; species Protopterus annectens. The sequence continues at coordinate 1,104,815,730 of NC_056743.1, forward strand.
TTAGCCTCTACATTGCTTCACTAGTGTGGTAATCGCATACCGGTGGCCAACCAGGCTTACACCCGCTTGCTCCCGCATACACACGTGCAACTTCCTGTATTTTGTTCACATTTGTCAACTGGGACAATCCGACTGTGTGCTTGTCCATTGTCATTGGTGGCCCGGGGTGTAGAGCTCCACATTGTCACCAGCTACGTATTCCAATTAATACTGGGGTGTTCACATTCATAGAGGGTAACAGACATAACATAGCTACATCCCCCATTCTTCATGCTTAGTTTACGTTAAAATGTCTGTATTATCCATACTTAGGTCAGGTTTACATTTCAGGTATGACTGTTGACAAAGGTCAGTTTAAGGTGAAGTTGGATTCCTGTTTAACAGGTCTGGCTAGGTTACATGCAGGTATTCCGGGTAGGTGTAGTTATTCCATACCTGTGTGGTACAGTAGAGGGGAATAGCTAAGGAGTAGGTAGGTAGGTAGTGAGGGTGACATTGTAACTGTATAGTAGCCTGTAGGTATAATTGGATGGAGAGCAATAGGGAAGGTTTGTCAGATGTTAGCATTTGTATTCAAGGCAGGACAAGAGGTGTCGGTATCACTAGTTGATGTAGTGGTATAGAGTGTGAGTTGGGGGGAGGGTTTCACAAGGTGGTGAGCCTGTGCTGCTCCAGGTGTGCTTGTGGTGTTTCCTCATGTGTTATTTAAATGTGTCCTATGGGACAACTGTGATACTACATGTGGGTTGGGGTACCAGATACTGGCAATATAGTGGGGGAAGAGGGTGTCACCGACATGTAACCGTAAACATTAATAGAAATGGAACAGGGGCTGATAGGTGCGTGGTGTGCATGGGGCACAAAGGGGGGAGTTAGTAGGGAATTATCCAGGGTTGTGCAGGATGGCTGCAGGGAAGGTCCACAGCTGGCCATGTTGTCTACGACAATGGCTGTGCATATACACTGCATTTGGTGTTTGCTTGGACACTCACACCCCTGGGTGTGGGTGAGGACTACAATAATACCTTGTGATGCCAATTAGATCGGCCTACATGCCTACAGTGGGGTGTTGCAACCATGTGTTCATAGGTGTTGTGTAGTGGGTTATGCAACAACACTTATGGTTATACTGTACTTTGTCATGTAAACTGGACTGTGCTGTGGTGGGACCCATATCGGGAATGGCTGCCCATTAGGCGAAAGCATACCGGTCTACTGTACAGAATCCGCAGACTGTCCAGAGTTTGCTTCATAATATCGGTGTGTTCCTCTTACTATCTGCACCTGTCTGGCAAATACCTGGGAACTGAAGTCATTAAACACAGACAAGTAATTTAGTTTAAGACCCTACATCCTTCAAACGAGTCATGCTAATGCATAACTTATTATTCTATCATCTTTCTAATGTTGTAAGTGGAATATGTAATTTCTGTCCCTATTTGTCTCCCCAACGGTTTAGACTGTATCCAGTGGATTTGCTCTTAGAGGTTGAGAGATATGGGCGGAAGCTCTGCCCAATTCGCAATATCATTTAAATCCCCAAGGTGGTCCGAATACAACTGCGCCAGCCAACACCTGCATGCCTAGGCCCATAATTGCATACCCATAGTTTCCCCACCTGCTCCTCGTCTACAGTACTCATCCTTACTGTGGGTGCAGGTGGGGTCTAATCACACCACTACACACTGCCCACTTTCCACGTCTCGGGACCCATGTCATACTTTGTCCTTGCCCCATGGGTCATCAGGCTTGCCCAACCTACTGGTCCATGTACGTACACGGCCTGGTTAGATAAATCATTACAGGGACTGACTCCAATCATCATCAATTTTTGGAGTGTCCCACAAGGGACATTGATGTCTTTGTTTCATGATTAGACTTGGCAGGTCTCACCTGCTGGTAGTATCCTGCCTGTGGTCTGGGAAGCAGTGGTGTGTTTACTTGTATTGTGTGTTTGTATATTTCACCTGTCTAGCTGGGGGTGGGGAGGGATTGATGCTGCGTGTTACACGTTTGTTGATTGGACCCCTCACCCCCATTGGCACGGCCTGTGAACATATGTAATTCTTAACTGCTGTATCATATCTATATATATCTACATATATAGATCTATATATATATCTGCTGAACAATAATATTTAATGCATTGTTTCCTAGTCCTGAGGAGCTTTTCTCCCCGGGTCTCTGCTAAAAATGAGCCAAAAGCACAGCCAGACTTACCCGGGTAACAGATGTAAATTAAATAAATAAATCAATAAATATCCTAGCTATATATATGTGTATGTTTACACACACACAAACACATATATATATATATATATATATATATATATATATATATATATATATATATATATGTATATATATATATATATATATATATATATATATATATATATATATATATATATATATATATATATATAAAAACAACATATGAATGTATGGGTGTCTGCATATGTATATATCTATATGTGCGTATTTAATTAAATTCTGTCTCAGTCTGTATACATTTGTACTACGGAGAGGGGGAGGTTTAACTCCATGTACTACGGGTTTATATACACACACACATCTACATTTTTACATCTACAGCTGGTTATTCTGTTCTTTGCCATGTACAATACACTGTGCTGCAGTGGGACTCGTAGCGGGAGTGGCTGCCCATTGGGCAGCGGACCTGGCCAATGCACACTATTGCTTAAATCCCAGCGGTGGTCCACATAGACCCACTCCAGCCAACACCTGCACAGCTAGGCCCATAATTTCATACCCATAGTTCCCAAACTGCACATCCTCTTCAGCACTCTTCCTTACTCTGGGTGCAAGTCAGGTCTGGCCACACCAGTACACTCTATCCACTCCCCACTTTTCGGGACCCATCACGTATGTTGTCTTGCCCCATGGATCATCAGGCTTCCCCTACCTTGCAAACCAGGAACATGTGTGGCCTGCCATTGGATATCTGTGTAATGGCAGGAAGCCCAAAAATCATTGAATTTTTGGATGTCCTACAAGGGTCATACATGTCTTTGTTTCAAGATTAGACTTGGTGGGTCTCTCCCACTGGTATTATCCTCCCTGTAGTCTGAGAATCAGTGGTGTGTTTACTTTTATTGTGTGTCTGTATGTTTCACTGGTCTAGCTGGGGGGGGGGGGTTGATGCTATGTGTTACATGTTTGTTGATTGTACCCCTCACCTCCATTTGCACGGCCTGTGAATATATGTAATTCGTAACTGCTGCATCATATCCTAGCTATATACATGTGTATATTTACACACACACACATATATATATATATATATATATATATATATATATATATATATATATATATATATATATATATATATATATATATATATATATATATATACATATATATATATATATATATATATATATATATATATATATATATATATATATCTGCATATGTATGCATACATATATATATATATTTATATATTTCTATATATATATATCTAACGACATATGGATGTATGGGTGTCTGCATATGTATATATCTATATGTGGGTATTTATATGTATTCTGTCACTGTATGCATACATTTGTACTACGGAGAGGGAGAGGTATATCTCTATGTAGCTATGGGTAAATATACACACACACATACCTCTACATATATACATCTACATCTGGTTATTCCATTCTTTGCCATGTAAAATAGACTTTGCTGCAGTGGGACTCGTAGCAGGTGTGGCTGCTCGTTGGGTGGCGCCTCTGCCCAATGAACACTATTGCTTACATCCCTGGGGATGTCCGTATAGACCCACTACAGCAAACACCTGCATGCCTAGACCCATAATTAGCTACCCATAGTTCTCCCACCTGCACCTCCTCTACAGCACTCATCCTTACTCTGGGTGCAGGTCGGGTCTGAACACACCACTACACACTGCCCACTCTCCACTTCACGGGACCCATCTCATACGTTGTCTCGACCCATGGGTCATTAGGCTTTTTCACCCTTGTATTCTGGGTATGTACACACCCCGCATTGATAGGTCATCGCACTGGCTTCCTCCCATATTATGACAATTTTTGGGGTGTCCCGCAAGGGATGCTCCTATCTCTGTTCCAAGATTAGATTCCATGGGTCCACTGTGTCCCCCTCCTGGTTGTATCCTGCCTGTGGTCTGGGGAGCGGTGGACTGTTTACATTGTTTGTGGGTTTGTTTGTATGTTTCCTCTGTCTGGCTGGGGGGAGGGGGTCATGCTACGTGTTACATATTTTTTGCTTGGGCCCCTCATAACCTGTGAACATATGTCATTCTTGGGTGCTGTATCTTATCATAGGTATATCTCTGTGTATATCTACGCACACACACACACACACACACAGATATATATATATATATATATATATATATATATATATATATATATATATATATATATATATAAGTATATGTCTGCCTACACACATATATATATATATATATATATATATATATATATATATATATATATATATATATATATATATATATGTATATATATATATATATATATATATATATATATATATATATATATATATATATATATCTAATGACGTGGATGTATGGGTGTCTGCATATGTATATCTGTATTTGTGAGTATTTATTTATATGTCTAGCTATGTATGCCTACATTTGTTCTACAGAGAGGGGACATGTATATCTATATAGTTTTTGGGTATTCATACGGACACATATACCTCTAATTCTTTAGCTACATATCCGGTAATGTTGACTGGTATTGCTGGGTATTCTTTTTCATGTGCATACCAGCCAACCTTGTGTGCCACGTATGTTTTGCGATACCTACGACTGACTCCGTTAATGTACACAGACCCACGCATGACACCAGCCATTTGATATGGTGTGCTTAAGGCACTTTCAAGCGGTTGTGAGCGGGTTTGCGCAGAGGTTAGCACTGCTGACTTCTGGTCACAGTGTGTTACACGCAGTTAGCGTCTCCTTTTCTTGAGCTGTGTCGGCGATGCTTCACCCCGCCCATATGCACTTGCACATGCTTACTATTGCCTACATTTGCTTACTTCTACTTATCTGTGCTTACACCTGCTTATTGCTGACTTATTCATTCTGGTACTGACTCTTCACATGTGCATTTCATGCAGTACTCCAGTTCACATTAAATTGTTATTTGGTAGGCTCTACAGCAATAAAATGTACGGAATTGTTCGTATATAGATTACACTTGGAAAATGGTATGTGCTGCAGTGGGACTTGAGCCGGGAATGTCTCTTCCTTAGGCGGATGCTCTGACCACTACGCTATTGCTGTGCTGCTTCATTTGCTATACCTTCCCTGTTATCCTCTTCAGCCTTTCATGCTGCTTTACCCGTAGTTACGCAATGGGCTGACCCACGCACCTACAGTTAGCTGTACTCTGAGTTTTAAAAACATTACTACAAGGGTTTCATCATGTTTTTTTTCAGTGTACTGTTGCTGTTGAACACATGGGGACTGTTGGTGGGGATATGCAGACACTTATGTGCGGTCTCGCTCTTTTATGTACACATTCTTCTGTTCTACTTTGCAGGGCCGTGTTTATTCTGAGAGCTCTGCTCTCAGCCACGCCCCCTGCACTTGTCCACACTCTGTGTAGCATTAGGTGTTCAGGCAGCGCACCTTCCTTAATATGTGTGGCGTGCTGCTGTCCTCCTCTTAAACTGGCACTTCCATGCACGGAGGATTAGTGAATCCGGGGGCATTTGTAAAGAAGGACCATTGCATGGATTAAAACAAATAAACATGAATTCAACAACCTTTAAAGTTATTCACAAATAATAAAACTTTGATAACTATGTGAAGTTTTCAAACTGAAGATAAGAAAGTGCTTACAATTTCTCAACTATTTACAAGAACCATAACATTTTTGTATCCTTAAACATAAAAGATAATAAATAATGCATGTAGCATTTACTCAGTTTGCCTTCATAAAAATACTTTTTTTCCAACTAATTTTTGAAACATTATTGAAAACACTGATGGATAGTAATAACTTTCACACAATTAAAACTTGCCATGGGTGAAGTAACATGCAGTATTATATTTGGTTTGTGTGTCATTTACTATGTCATGCAACCAAGAGAAGTATATACAACAACATTAATCATGTTTATAAAATATGAAATATATGCCTCAAATAATGCATGCTGCAATTCAGAAGTGACCATATAAGTGTACAGACCCACTTCATTGTGGACACAAACACTGACCACACATAAAATCTGTATATTCTTGAACTGAGAGCTTGGAAATGTAGGAAGAACACAGAAATGACAGACAGGAACTAAGATGATCCTATACCCAATCATGGGGGCAAGAGGCTGACTTAGCTATTTGTTGGGTATTTTTCAGTCAAATGTTATTTTACTGGGGATAAGCCCATGTCAGGTAGCTGCCAAGGGGCAGGTATGTGGGCTGGGATAGGCTGCCACTTGTTTGCTGGCCCTGGTATATGTAGGGAAGAGTGTTGGCATAAATGGCTTGACCTGTTCCAGTAAGTGTAAGAGCATCTAGAACATTTATGAGAATCAGAGAAGAGGTGTCCTCTGTCTGCAGTGGGTGAGTGCCACCTGACAGTAAAACATTGTCACAGAGGTAGTGCTGCCCTTTGCATGTGTAATAAGTATTTCCCTGCATTTCAAAGCCTAGAGCTATGTTACAAGCTGGAGGTTTTTTTTGGGGGATGAGAAGATGGTCTGGACAGAGCTCACAGTGAACATTGATAACAGAAGCAGAAATGTCAATTGATGTGTATTGCCTTCCCTAACTCAGTGTTGTACCTCAGATGCAGCTTGTCCTGCAGAAACACAGATCCATGCACCTTAAAAATGTGTTGTTGGGATAATTATGGGAAAAGTGGATAGTTGCTACCTCACAGGACCTTGACCATTACAACAAAACAGTGCAGAAACTATGCCCTTTGTAGTCATGATGCATAGCTTGCTACTTTTATTTTACACCAGCACTGTGACAATAGGAAATGCACGTAACCTAGTTCTGAGTTAATATTTGCTACGGAATCTTAAGAGATCATTATAATGGTTTTGTTTGGCATAGACATATGTGATTATGATTGTGTTACATATTAATATAAGTGGCCAATGGCTATTCCTATGAAACATTATTTTACATGATAATATAATTTGCATACATAGTTATACACATGGATATGCATAAAGGTGTGGTAGGCATATAATCTAATACAAGGCTGTCCACGTGTAGGACGAGATCATTATGCAGTGTGACTGCATACCATCCTTTGGAATTATATGTAACATTAAACTGGTACACATAGTAAGATAACGTTTTATTTCATGCACAATCAACAGGATCAATGACAGTAAAGAAGATAAAAGTGTGAAGGCTTGTTTGGTTGTGTATAATTAGGGATGTAATATTTCTGGTTCTGCATTGTCGTGATGCATCTTAGATGCACATTATTGTAGTATATGTGTGTATTTGCTTGTCTATACTGCAGATCATGTGTATTTCTCCCAATATTTAAGCCATGTACTTGTTGGCTCTTGTGCAGTTACTTAATCATGCATCATTGGTCTTCTGTTTGAATGAAGATTTGTGTGAATTCATACCAGAAGATTTTTATCCTTCATATGCTCTGTATATAATCATGGGATTATTGCAAAATGGGTGTTGCTAGATTGTCATACCCTGACTTTGTACAGGTCCTATACCAGGCATCTATTCATGTACTGATATTATAAACAGCATTAACAGTTAAACAGCACCATAAAGTCTGTACATGTGTGTTGACACTGTGCTGTGTGTCATCTTTCCCAACTCTCATCTCTTAACAGTACAGACCTAAGCATGTATCACACTTGTTAACTTCAACAGCTCTTGCTGGCCAGGTTGTGTACATTTCATAAAGCTATTGTTTATACTGATAATGTTTTTCCAACATAAATGAATGTGTTAGTAATGAAGGTTGGTGCTGAAATATGTATTGCTGGTGGCAGGCATTGGCATACATGGAATCTGGGGCTGGCTCTATACTTCAGGAGTGGTTTAACAGTCTGCTGTTTGCTAGTTTTGCAAAGCATATTTAGCACTGGGCTGCTTGGTAGTTACTGTCACTTTCCAATAAATTATAAGATACAGGTAGAGCCGTAGTAACAGCCGAAGGCGAGTGATGAAGCCATGATGGCTGTGTAAATAGGTTGACTCAGTGACAAGGATGGGCAGCTGTGCATGCAGGAACATCAACAGGAGGGTACAATAAAGGAATTATCTAGTTCCCTGTGGAATACTGTCAATTAGTGGAGTAGAATGTAGAAAATCTCTGCACCTAGAGTAGTACTCTGGGGGTACTAAAAAATCAGGTTCCTATTAGAAGACAGAAGGCGCATTCTTTCGAATGTGTCTTGGTCAAACTTAAAAGGCTGAAATGGCAAAATATCGAAGCGGCTTTTAAGCTAATTCTTTCCCTGGGAAAGAATTTGCTTGACCGCTTCGTTACTTTGCCAATTTTGGCACTGTAGTGCGGTCTCGGAGTTGGTATATTTAAGTAGGGGGGTGTGGGGGCAAAGCCCCCCCCCAGTTAATGTAATGTTTAAAGTGTTTTGTTTTTTATTTTTTTTGTTGGAACAGTGATTTTCTGACAGTTCGCCATTGTAAGCTTTCGCTTACTTAGGGTCGATTAATCACCGTTCGCTTTTTTAAGCATTCGGTGATCTGATATAGACCCTATAAAATCAGTTATCAGATTGTTTCACTGACATTCAGATGGGACAAAACATGAAGTGCTACTACTTCAGGCCAGAAAACTGCCCTGTATGGCATGTGGCTTTGTTTATCTGGATGGTTAGCTCCAGCTACTATTTCAGTGTCTTACCACACATCCCTATCCCAGAAACCTTTGAGACTTGAGAAACACATGGACCATTATCCCTATGGATTGACTCTCTCCATGCAGATAATTCTGATATCATAGCTACAACATACTAGAAGCCCCTAACAAGGAAGAGAGAATAAAATCAAACTGTCAGTACTGCCACCACTTTCTGGGGCTGTTGGTTTGTCAAGGCCATCTTCAGGCATCCTCCTACTGACAGAACATCCCAGCTGAAGCAAGGGTCAGCAGGGCTTACACAACTCACAAGATCACAGCATCCTACCCAAGTGCACTTCAATGTAAATAATTTGTTGGTTTATTTATATATTTTATTATGCATTTATATTTTGATACTTATATGTTGCTGTGCAGCCATTGATAGTGCTATAGGGGGTCACGTGCCCTGCCTATGAAACTGCACATCCAGCTGAGTGCCCTGGTGCCTGGACCTCAAAAAATGTGAATGTCAAATTAAAAAATATACATTTAAACAAATATTTTTATTTCCTTTTAAGAGAACCAGCAAAACATACATGTGTACATGTAATGGATGTCCTAAACACTTCTCTGTCCCTCCCACCCTTGCTTAGATAAATTGCTTGGGCACTACCCAAAAAGACCTGTGATTGGCTGTGCAGGTAGAGGGGGTAGTGCAAGGTGTTAGAAAGACAGCAATTTCGGCTATATCATTGGTGCAACGGTGAGTGATTTAGGTTTCAAAAAATGCTATATTCCTCAGCTTATTGTGGGCACATTTCACAGCACTTTATGTGTTGGGCAGAGAAAAACAACAAGTCTGTGTATTTCACATGAATAGGGTTATTTGGGGCTTGTGCAAACTTGGATAGATTGCTGAAGGGGTCATTGGGGAAACATTTTATTTTGATGCTTGTGCAAACTTGGACAGACTGCTGATTGAAGGGTTTTTGGGGGGAAACATTTCCTTTTGGTGCTTGTGCAAACTTGGACAGACTGCTGATTGAAGGAGTTGTTGGGGGAGATGTTTCATTTTATGTGCTTGTGCAAACTTGGACAGACTGCTGATTGAAGGAGTTGTTGGGGGAGATGTTTCATTTTATGTGATTGTGCAAACTTGGACAGACTGCTGATTGAAGGGGTCATTGCTCTCTGGCAAATCAGTCACTGAGGGAGGATTGAAGTCACTAAGTAATGATATGCATTTCAGTTTCAGACTTCATATCTTTCAGAAAATACATGCTAAAACAAATCCTGTTATTCGAGCAACTAAGTTTATAAGAGTAATATTTAAAATATGTCCCTGTTTTTTGGGCATAAGCCCCCCATTATTTTAGGCTTTGTCCAGATATCTTGCAGTAAGAGGTTGAGATGTATGAATAAATATATTACTTTACAAGCACAAGATAAACTATGCTTTGCCTTTGTAATGAGGGAACACTCTGAATGTTAAGAAGAACCTCCCCATATGAAAAGCATTTAGCTTCCAAAATAAAACTACACTGCTTGCAGCAGTCACATTTTCTCATTCCCTTCAATTTAGACTCTTTCCTAAAGGGACAAACAGTAATTCAAAATACAGCTTTAAATTCCTACCCCTTTTAAGAACTATTGTAAACTATTTAATGTTCATTAAAATATGCCATTAAACCTATTCTAATAAAGGAACTAGAAATCTATAGAATGGTATGGTATTTCATAATTTGGTAACTATTTTTTTAATTTTATGTGCTTTTTCATATGCTTTTACTTGCTTTCTTTTAAATAATAATGCATTTTTAAATTATTCATTATGATTCATTGTGAATACATATTACTAATTTATTGATTTATTATGTTTGTTCCATCCCTAATAGTGTTATGCAGAGGTCTTTTGCCTTGTATGTTTCGTTGCTTGCTACTGAGATTTGTCTGCATACATCAGCTGGACATAAGCTGATTTAAGTATATTTTCTGCATTTTTTGTGGTTTGATAATTTGGACTGATTCCTCAGATCTAGCTCTGTTGAAACTGTCTTGTGTGTGTCTCTGAAGCCCTGCACTAGTTGTTAGACTGCTTTGAAATTCCTTTAAGTGTTAATTAGCTTGGGGGGTTTCTGATAACATTAAAACCTGTGTTGGTTACATTTCTTGTAATCATTTTAAATCGAGTTGCTTGCTACTGAGATTTGTCTGCATACATCAACTGGACATAAGCTGATTTAAGTATATTTTCTGCATTTTTTGTGGTTTTATAATTTGGACTGATTCCTCAGATCTAGCTCTGTTGAAACTGTCTTGTGTGTGTCTCTGAAGCTCTGCACTAGTTGTTAGACTGCTTTGAAATTCCTTTAAGTGTTAATTAGCTTGGGGGTTTCTGATAACATTAAAACCTGTGTTGGTTACATTTCTTGTAATCATTTTAAATTGAGTTGCTTGCTACTGAGATTTGTCTGCATACATCAATTGGACATAAGCTGATTTAAGTATATTTTCTGCATTTTTTTTGTGGTTCTATAATTTGGACTGATTCCTCAGATTTAGCTCTGTTGAAACTGTCTTCCCCACCCCCACCCCTCCCTGTTCTTGGTTGTAGTTTAAATTTGGTGGCTTTTGCAGTGCCCGCCCCACTGTAGATTTGAACTAGGATACTCCCCCAGTCCCATCTCTTTACCGCATTCTATCTAATAAACCCTTTCTGCACTTGCTTTTAGTCCTTTTTAATTTAATTAAATTTTTTCAAACTGTGTGTGGACTAATATTGCTACATACTCAAGTGTGCCAGCTTGCACTGCATGTGAATTGTTTTTACTACTGTTTTTGCTACTTTTCTGAAAAAAAAAAAAAAATTATCTGCTTTTACTGTATTTGTGTTTCTTCCTAATTTATTTTGCTTTTGCGTCATCTTAAACGTATTCAGTTGTATTTATTACTTCTTGGTGCAACTCATTCTAAGCCTTTTAGTTTAAGCACTTGGGCTTCAGACCAGTTGTTTTACATTAAGAAGGTTTGTGGTTTGCACTGTAGTGTCAGGACAGGTAGCTTACATCCTTCTAAGTTGGGAACTGCTGATTGAGGGCTCAGTGTCAGTTATTCTAAAAGTGTATTAATTCTGGTTTAAGCACTTGGGCTTCAGGCCAGTTATTTTACATTAAAAGGGTTCGTGGTCTGCACTCTTGTGGGAGGAGAGGCTGGACTCTGCCCTTCTGAGCTGGGAATTTCTGGTTAAAGGCTTATAGTGCCTGCATATTTGAACTGCTTCTTACTGAAATTGGTACACCTTGTTTGCTGTAGCGTAGACTAGATCCAGGCCTGCTGAATCTAGCTTTGTTTGTATAACTTGAGCACTAATCCAGGCATTCTTCAAAGTATTCAATTGTATTTATTACTGCTTGGTAGTAACTTGATTAAAGTGTAGCTATCATTCTAAGTCTTTTGGATTAAGCACTTGGGCTTCAGACCAGTTGTTTTACATTAGGAAGGTTTGTGGCCTGCACTGTGGTGGCAGGACAGGTGGCTTACATCCTTCTAAGTTGGGAACTGCTGATTGAGGGCTCAGTGTCTGTTATTCTAAAAGTGTATTAGTTCTGGTTTAAGCACCTGGGCTTCAGGCCAGTTATTTTACATTAAGAAGGTTCGTGGTCTGCACTCTTGTGGGAGGAGAGGCTGGACTCTGCCCTTCTGAGCTGGGAATTTCTGGTTAAAGGCTTATAGTGCCTGCATATTTCAACTGTTTCTTACTGAAATTGGTACACCTTGTTTGCTGTAGCATAGACTAGATCCAGGCCTGCTGAATCTAGCTCTGTTTGTATGCGTGTTGTTTGTTTGCTTGTTATTTCCCTGAAACGCTAATACCACCTAAAACGCAGCTTTTCAGCACTTCTGTGGATCCCTAGTGATATCTGCATTGCTTACTGTACTCATTTCCTTGTTTCACTTAAAAGAAAGTTATTGTTTGTCATTTTTGCATTTAAGTTACCTGTAACACATTGCATTTAAGTTACCTGGCAGTTGCTCACTAAAGTAATTATACAAGTCAGCACTAAAAATTAAAAGCACTACACTCTCACAAAGTCCTCTCGAGTACCTTGTTCCCCATTGGCCCTTTTTTTCAATTATAAAGGAATTCCCAATACTATTCTAGCATGTCCAAAGGTCAGTTGTCAATCTTCTCTCCGGTCCAGCTGGTGAATCTGGGAATCTTGAGGCAATGTTACAACTGCCTCATGTACACAGACAACCCTCTCCTCCTCCCAATAAATTCCAACACATGTGAGAGATGCATCCATATAGCCAAACTGGAGGCTAAGCTCTCTCAACTCAGTACTGGCGTAACCAGTCAGGAGGAGAAGGAAACCACACTCAGTACAATTCCAGTCTCACATAGACCTACCATGACAGCAGACAAAACACATAAACACACAAAAACATACTCGGAGGCTCTAAATAAAAATCTGCCTAAGCAGCAGAGACCTCCAAAGCAGACACCCAAGCAACCGCTACCCCAAAATAAAACACGTGCAACACATAGCTCACAAAGCCAGTGTGCCGAACAGTCACAGCCCTTAAGGCTAAACAACACACCTGATACACTTGTAATAGGTGACTCTATCATCAGGCACACTGACATCCCACTCACCAGGCTGAACAAGGAGAAGGTCATGGTGAGCTGCCTGTCGGGCGCTAGGATCCGCCACATAACACAAGCACTCAGGTCACTCCAAGGCAAGTACAAATATGACTCAGTCATTGTCCATGCTGGTGTGAATGACCTGAGACGTACCTCCCTGGACTACATGAAAAGAGACATAGAGGAGCTCTCTGAGCATGTGGCCCAGGCCGGTATGACCCTGACCTTGAGTAGCATCTTACCCTCACCAAGAATGATGCCACAATATGAAGACAAGATGATCAATTTCAACAATTGGCTTAATTATTGGTGTCATTTAAAGGGGATCCAATGCCTGTCAGCCTGGGAAGACATGCTCGAAAAGCCACGATGCTTCACTAGGGACGGCCTGCACCTGTCACCCCTGGGCTTTCGGATATTGGCAAAGGCTCTTGCTACCCCCATAGTGCCTTTTTTAGGCAAGGCTCAAAATACAAACCCACCTCCATAGGTATCACAAGGGATAAGAAACTAAGAGTAATGCTACTCAACGCCAGAAGTCTAAACCTCAAGATGCACACACTCGAAACTCTCCTTATCATGGAGAAAATCGATATCTGTGCAGTAACAGAAACCTGGTTCAAGGCTCCCAAGAGCACCCCAGCACTACCAGGTTATACCTCATACCATGCTTTTCGGCCCCAAAACTTGGACCGACCCACAAAAGGAGGGGGAGTATCAATATTCGTCAAAGATACCCACACCTCCAGGTTGGTGGCACAGCACGAAGCATCAGAGACTATCCATGTGCAACTAACAGTGGGTAAAACTGCCTTCCAGTTTATAGCCTGCTACAGACCACTCATACTAACCCAGGAACCCCACTCGGCCTTCATGAGAACACTGGAAAATATGAAGGTCTCCCCAAACACCATTATATTGGGCGACTTCAACTACCCAAACATAGACTGGGAGCATTACTCTAGCTCCAACACCCTAGCCCAAAGGTTCCTAGAATTTATAAACTCAAATGCTATGGAACAACTTGTTACCACTCCCACAAGAGGGGAAAACATACTGGATCTGATCATCACCAACATGGGGACTCTATGCTCCAGACCAGAAGTGTATCCCTCACTGGTAAGATCAGACCATAAACTAATCTCACTGGATGTTCACATCCCGACACAACCCCCAGCTCAGAAAACCACAGTGAAAAACTTCTCTAAAGCAAATTTCACACTCCTCAAAACTGAGGTGGAATCCTTCAAAGCCCCCAGGCCTGTGGAAAATACGGCCCAGACCACAGAATCTTTATAAACGCATTCTATGAACACCTTCAGGAATGCATGGATCATGCGATCCCAAATAAAACCAAGACCCAATCCTCCAAAGGCAGACGTCCTGTCTGGTTGAACCCAGCCATAAACAAGCTATACAATAGAAGGAGGAAGCTACTAAATGATAGAGCAAAATTCCAAAAAGGGAAGGCATCTCTGATCAGTATTAGCAAAAAACTACGGGCACTCATAAAATCATCTAAGGCCAGCTTTGAGAGAAAAATTGCACAGGACACTAAGGATAATCATAAGGCTTTCTTTAGTTATGTTAGGAACCTGGGTGGTAATTCCCAGATATGCTCAGAATTAGTCCAAAATGACAAAAAATACACCGAACCCACAGACATTGCCAACATCCTAGCTGACAGGTTCAGCACAAACTTCTTCCCCCCCTCCCCACCAAAAGGGCAAATATCTATTCCAGCAGAGTGCTGCCCCCCCTGACATCTCGGATGCTCAGGTAAGAGCCACCCTCTCCAAAGCAAAAAACACAGCATCAATGGGACCAGATGGTGTCTCGGGCTGCATCCTACATGAACTCCAAGAAGAGCTAAACCCAAACATAAAACTACTGTTCAATCTCAGCCTTACTACAGGATATGTACCCAAAGAGTGGCGTACAGCAACTGTGGTCCCTCTCCAGAAAGGTGGTGCCTCAACGGATGCTGGAAACTATCGCCCCATAAGCCTGACTAGCTTGGTCTGCAAAGCTATGGAAAGGATAATCATGGACCTCATAAATAAAGATATTGGGGACCTACAGACACTGGATCCTACCCAGTTCGGCTTTGTTAAGGGCAGATCCTGCCTCTTTAACCTGGTTGATTTCTTTGAAACAGTCACCAAGGCCATTGACGAGGGGAAGGTGGTCCACACAGCCTACCTGGACCTCGCAAAAGCCTTCGATACAATACCCCACTCGGGCATTATAGATAAGCTCACCAGCTTAAATATAAACCCCTATGTCACTAGATGGGTTGCAAACTGGCTCAAGGACAGAACCCACATGGTTAGAATTGCTGGAGCCATGTCAGACTCCAAACCAGTTACAAGTGGCATCCCACAAGGCTCAGTCCTGGGACCTCTCTTGTTCAGTATATATTTCTCGGAGGTACAGGCCAACACGGAAGGACTGTGGCTGACCAAGTTCGCAGATGACTGCAAACTGGGCGCCATAATCGACTCTCCAGCCGACACAAGCATCCTCCAAAAGGGCCTCATAGAAACAGACAACTGGTGCCAGAGCCATGGCCTCAAGCTAAACGCCAAAAGTGTATAGTCATCCCTTTGGCAAAAACAAAGTGCCCACAAATTACCACATAGGTGGTAATCCATTAAGTACAGAAGAAGTAATTAGGGACCTGGGGACCCAAGTTGATAGCAATCTCTCATTTGACAACCACGTGGCCAAAGTGGTTAGAAAACATTTTATATAGCCCACCTAATCATGAAGGGATTCACATCTAGATCAGGGAGGTCATCGCGCCTCTTTACTCATCCCTCATCAGGCCCATAATTGAGTACAATGCCCCTTTTGGGATGTACCTTACCAGACACCTGCAGCAACTGGAAAGACCCCAAAATTACCTCACCAAGAGGATCAAAGGGCTCAAACAGATGCCATATGCTGCCCGGTTAAAGAAACTCCAGCTCTACTCAGTGGCATACCGCCTGTTCAGAGGCGATCTGTGCCTGACGTATAAAGCCATGTCCAACCCGGAATTAATGGACATGCTGCACCTCAGAAAATCCAAATCCTATCGAGCTACAGGCTCGAGATACTTGAACCTCAGCACTGAAATAAATAGGACATGCTGGAGGGACAGATTCATAACCCAGAGGCTCCCTTCACTCTGGAATAAAATCCCAGTCCAGGTTAGGCAGAGTCCCTCATTGACTCTCTTCAAGAGGAATCTTGATGAGTGGATGGGAGATCGTAGGTTTACCCCGGGTATGACTTCTGTGTCACTGTTAGACAGAGGCACAGTATACAAACCTCAAAAAAAGGGCATAGCAAAATTAATTTAAAATGGGTGGCGAAAGCCAAACACATTCTGGCTAGGCTTATAAATGCCCTAGGGCAGATAGCCTAGTATGAACCTATGAACCTATGAACCTATGTGTGATGAAGTCATACTTTGTAAGAAAGCTCTTACCAATTAAAGATTTTTGTTAAATTAATTGATTTTTATATATACTATTTTAGTGTGGCTGTTTGGTTGTATCTTTGAGAACGTGAGATGAGTAATTTCACCTACAGACTCAGCAAGATTGCTGGATTGTTAACAGAGTATAATGCTGTGAGGTACTCATCAAAATAGTAGATCCCTAAACCATTTATGTCTGCCACTGAATTCATCACATGTATTGCCTTGGCAATCAAAACCTGCTCAGAAGTATTCCTTTGTCAATCAATTTACATCAAAACAGAAAACAAAGCAATAAGATTGTCTCAGAGAATTCACGCTACCACCATTCTGATGCTGGAATGCTATTATTTGAACAAAGTCACATTCTGTTTCAGGTCTGTTTTGCTGTACAGAAAATAAATGCATCACGAAAATAATTCTAGCAACTGTACCATAAATGTTATAAAAATGGGTCTATATTAGAAGACTGAATGCTTAGGTGATCGAACACGTAAACATCGATCTTCTAATATCGAACCACGCAATGTCAAACGTCCCAGGGAAACAAGTCCCTCGGCCACAACACAAAAAACATTACTGTGCATCTAAATAAAGTGGGGGGCTGTGCCCCCACACCCCCCTAACTAAATATACCAACTCCGAGATCACTCAACAGTAGGAAAATAGCAAACTCCAGCAAATGGCCAAGGGAAGTCTTTCCCTGCTTTAAATCAGCCATTCGCCGTTGTTTGCTTTAGACATTAGAAGATCGATGTTTAGATGTTCGATCACCTAAACATTCGGTCTTCTAATATATAAACCCTATAAAAATAATAAAAAGAACCACTAAAAAATATGAGCCATTTAATAAAAATATAGTGTGTTTCTTTCAATTCTCAAACACAAAGAATGGTAGAAGGAAACCACGTAGGTATATCAACATACTATATGAAAACTGCTCCTTTGTCGCTAAGAAAGGCTTAGAGTAACAAGAAAGTGGCAGGCATCTACAGTATTCAAGGTTGTAGCACAGTACAAAAGTACTATTATGTTTATCATAGGATCTTCCCAGTGTGTTCATTATGTAATGGGTAGAACAGTGGGCAGTGTACCACTTTTCCCTGGAAGCAAGGGCAGCATGAAGTACAAATGAAACAAAACCTGCCCTAAGCTATATGTTTACAATCTGGTTTGCACTGGTTTGTTACAATGTGATTGAAGCCCAAGGTGCACATCCACACATATTGTAAGCTCATGAATTCCTAAAGAAAGCAGCTGCAGTAGCCATTACATGGAAAATGTAGGGTTACCCATGTCATAAAAAGTTGTGTTCATAGGTTCATAGGTGGGTACTAGGCTATCTGCCCGAAGGCATTTATAAGCCTAGCCGGAATGTGTTGGCTTTTGCCACCCCCTTAGATTTGCTCCTGTGCCTCTGTCCAGCAGAGCCACTGAAGTGATCCCCGAGGTAAACTTTCTGTTTCCCATCCACTCGTCAAGGTTTCTTTTGAAGAGTGTTAGAGAGGAGCTCTGCCTAATGTAGATTGGGATCTTGTTCCAAAGCATGGGAAGTCTCTGGGGCAGGAATCTATCCCTCCAGCATGTCCTATTTATTGTTGTGGTGAGATTTAGATCCCTAGAGCATGTGGCTCGAGGGAATAAGGTTTTCTTTAGGTGGAGTATGTCCATCAATTCTGGGTTGGACATGACCTTGTATGTCAGGCAGAGATCACCTCTGAGTAGGCAGTATGCAATTGAGTACAACTGGAGTTTCTTCAGTCGAGCTGCATAGGACATCTGTTTGAGGCCATTGATCCTCTTGGTGAGGTACTTCTGTGGTCTTTCCAGCTGTTGCAGGTGTCTTGTAAGGCACATCCCAAATGGGGCATTGTACTCTAAGATGGGTCTGATGAGTGATGAGTAGAGGGGCACAATGACCTCTTTTAATTTGGATGCGAACCCTTTTGTGATTAGGTGGGCCACATAGAAGGATTTTCTAACCACTTTGGCAATGTGAATATCAAAGGTGAGATTACTATCTACTTGGGTCCCCAGATCCCTTATTACATCTTCCATATTTAAGGGACTACCACTTATGTGGTAGTTTGTGGGTACTTTGTTTTTTCCAAAGGGGATGACTATGCACATTTTGGCATTTAGCTTGAGGCCATGTGTTTGACACCAGGTATCCATCTCAGTGAGACCCTTTTGGAGGATGTCTGTGTCAGCCAGAGAGTCAATTATAGCCCCTAGTTTGCAGTCGTCTGCAAACTTGGTCAGCCATAGTCCTCCTGTGCTTGCCTGTACCTCTGAGAAGTATATGCCGAACAGGAGGGGTCCTAGGACTGAGCCCTGGGGAATGCCACTTGTAACCGGTTTAGAGTTGGACCCAGCTCCCACAACTCTCACCATGTGGGTTCTGTCTGTCAGCCAGTTGCCAACCCATCTTGTGATGTAGGGGTTTATGTTCAGGCTGGTGTGCTTGTCTATAATACCAGAATGGGGAATGGTGTCGAAGGCCTTAGTGAGGTCTAGGTAGGCTGTGTGTACCACCTTTCCCTCGTCTATAGCCTTGGTAACTGTCTCAAAGAAGTCCACCAGATTTAGGAGGCATGATCTGCCCTTAACAAAGCCAAACTGGGTTGGGTCCAGTGTTTGTAGGTTCCCAATGTCTCTGTTAATGAGTTCATGATGATGCGCTCCATAGCCTTGCAGACCAAGCTAGTCAGGCTTATAGGGCAATAGTTCCCAGGGTCTGTTGTGGCTCCACCTTTGTGGAGCAGAATAACCATTGCTGTGCACCACTCTTTGGGTATGTAGGCTGTGGAGAGGCTGAGTTTGAACAGTGTGTTTAGGTGAGGGGTTAGTTCGTCTTTGAGCTCATGTGGGAAGCAGCCTAGGACACCATCCAGTCCCATTGATGCTGTGTTTTTGGCTTTGGAGAGGGCTGTTTTAAACTGAGAGTCTGTGATTTCAGGGACTCTACATTCTTCTGGTATGGTTATGGGCCCTTTTGGGGGTTTGAGGGGGGTGAAGTTTGCACTGAACCTGTCTGCCAGGATGTTAGTGATATTGGTCAGTTCAGTGTATTTTGTGTCATTCTGCACTAACTCCAAGCAGATCTGAGCATTGCCACTTAGATTCTTGACATAGCTAAAGAATGCCTTGTGGTTATCTTTGGAGTCCTTGGTAATTATTCTTTCAAAGCTCGCCTTGGATGATTTTATGAGGGATCGTAGTTTCTTGCTGATACTGATCAGGGATGTCTTCCCTTCTTGGGATTTTACTCTTTTCTGTACTAGTTTCCTCCTACTATTTTATAGCTTGTTTATGGCAGGAGTCCACCAGACTGGTTTCCTTTTCTTGGAGGAGTGAGTCTTGGTTTTGCTTGGGATGGCACGATCCATGCATTCTTGTAGCTGCCCATAGAATGCATTAACAAAGGATTTTGCAGCTTGGACAGTGTTATCTTTCAGCATGGGGGCTTTGAAACTTTCCACCTTGGTCTTAAGTAATGTGAAGTTTGCTTTTGAAAAGTTTTTCATGGTGGCTTTCTTGTCCAGGGGTGGGGCAGAATATGGATATCCAAAGTGATTTGTTTATGGTCAGATCTAACCAGCAAGGGGTTGACCTCTGGTGTGGAACACCGGTCGACCATGTTGGTGATGACCAGGTCCAATATGTTGTCACCTCTGGTGGGAGTGTTAACCAGTTGAACCAGGGTGTTTGAGTTTATAAATTCTAGGAAAAGTTGGGCAAGGGAGTTAGTACTTGAGTAGTTTTCCCAGTTAATGTTTGGGTAATTGAAATCACCCAATATTAGGGTGTTTGGTAGGACCTTTATGTTTCCCAGTGTTTCCAGAAACATGGAATGAGGGTCCTGGGACATGGTGGATGATCTGTAGCAAGTTACAATTTGAATTGCAGTTTTGCCCATTGTTAGTTGCACGTGGATGATCTCTGAAGCATTGTGCTGTGCCACTAACCTGGAGGTGTGGGTATCCTTGATGAATATGGATAAGCCCCTGCCTTTTGTATTTCAGTTTGTGTTCTGTGGCCGAAATGTATGGTATGAGTTGTAGCCTGGTAGTGCTGGGGTGCTCTCTGGAGCCTTAAACCAGGTTTCTGTTACTGCAGATATATCGATTTTCTCCATACTGAGGAGTGCCTCGAGTGCATGCATTTTGAGGTTTAGACTTCTGCCATTGAGTAGTATTACCCTCAGTTTTTTGTTAATTGTGCTATTTATGGTGGTGGGTTTGTCTTTTGAGCCTTGCCTAAAAAAGGCACTATGGGGGTGGCAAGAGCCTTGGAAAGTATTCAAAAGTCTAAGGGTGACAGGTGCAAGCCATCTCTAGTGAAGCAGCGTGGCTTGTCGAGCATGTCATCCCAGGCAGACAGACACTGGATCCCCTTTGAATGACATCAGAAACTTAGCCAATTGTTGAAATTGAGAATTTTTTCTTTATACCGTGGTATCATTCTTGGTGAGGGCAGGATGCTACTCTGGGTCAGGGTCATACCGGCCTGGGCTACGTGATCAGAGAGCTCTTCCATGTCTCTTTTTATGTAGTCCAGGGAGGTACAGCTCAGGTCATTCACACCAACATGGACAATGACAGAGTCATATTTGGACTTGTTCTGGAGTGACCTGAGTGCTTGTGTTATGTGGCGGATCCTGGCACCCGACAGGCAGCTAACAGTAACCTTCTCCTTATTCAGCCTAGTGAGTGGGAAGTCAGTGTGCCTGACTATAGAGTCACCTATTACTAGTATGTTGGGTGTGTTATTTTGCCTTAAGGGCTGTGATTGCATGGCACATTGGTTTTGTGTAGTATGTGTTTCATGGTTTGTGTTGGGGGGGGGTGGAGGTTGCTTGGATGTTTGCTTTGGAGGTCTCTGTTGGTTTTGCAGATTTTTATTTAGAGCCTCCGAGTATGTTTCCATGTATTTATGTGTGTTTTTCACCGGTGCTGGTTTAATGGGTCTGTGTAAGACTGGTGGTGTGATGCAAGTATTTCCCTTCTCCTCTTGACTGTCGGATCCAGTCTTGGGTTGAGAGAGCTTAGCCTTTAGTTTGGCTGTATAACTGCATCTCTCGCATGTATTAGTGTTTGGTGGTAGGAGGAGGGGGATGTCTGTGTGCATGAGGCAGTTGTAACATTGCCTCAAAATGTCCAGATTCACCAGCTGGACTGGTGAGTACACCTAAAACTGCCCTTTGGGCATGCCCGGATAGGTGCAGTGAACAGTTTTACTGGATGGCTGGTAAGGTCGAATAGAGAGCCTTGTCCTACTGTACAGTACAGGAGGGACTAGTGCTAGAGTTTATAAGTGCTTGCTATACGTTTTGAGCAAGTGCCAGGCTGAGAAATGAATGGCTTGAGTGGTTAAGTTGAAAGCTTGTCTAGTTCCAAGGGAAAAATTGAAGAGGAGACTTTGTGGAGCTGGGAATAGTTTTACCCTAGCTAACCGGCGCTGCCCGGCACGCAAAACCGGGCAAATATGGTATTCATAGCAGGGAAATGAAAGAGATAGAAATTAGCCCAAAATGGCCAATAAACTACTAATTTCTGGGCTGAAACCACTCCTTCAGGGGCAGATAGGCTGCTCAAAGCTCCCTCTCTCACAGGTGAACAGAGAAACGTCCTTCTATCCAAGTAAGGTATGGGCAAACACAGAGATGTGTAACACAGCCTTGAATTCAGCACTTACTTGAAAACTAGACTATACTAGCTTAGAAAGGCAGGAAACAAGTATATATATATATATATATATATATATATATATATATATATATATATGTGTGTGTGTGTATATATATATATATATATATATATATATATATTTTTTTTTTTTTTCAGAAAATAAAGCAGATACACTAAAAAAAACAGTATAAAAGCACAGAAAAGGATACTTATTTTTATATATCGCAGATCAGAGTTGTAGTCAATGCCCCCAGTAATAAAGTAGGAAGAAACACAAATACAGTAAAAACAGATGAATAAAGTGCAATTTCTTTTATATATATATATATATATATATATATATATATATATATATATATATATATAAAATGAACAAACTGATTTAAACAAGTTACCCAATTAACCAGAAAAAAAGCTCAAAACTGAGCCCTGTTCCAGCAGTCTTCAATTAGACAAGTTCTAACTGCACACCCCTGCTTACTAGGGTGCAGGGGAACCTTCTCCAAAAAAAGATGGCCTGGATCAGTGCTCAAGTTATACAAACAAAGCTAGATTCAGCAGGCCTGGCCTATGCTATAGCAACAAGGTGCACCAATTTCAGAAAGAAACAGTTCAAATAGCAGTCACCATAAGCCTGTGACCAGAAATTCCCAGCTCAGAAGGCGGAATCCATCCTCTCCTCCCACAAGAGTGCAGACCACAAACCTTCTTAATGTAGAATAACTGGCCTGAAGCCCAAGTGCTTAAGCCAGAACTAATATACTTTTAGAGTAGCAGACACTGGGCCTTCAGTCAGCAATTCTCAGCTTAGAAGGATGTAAGCTACCTGTCCTGCCACAACAGTGCAGACCACAAACTTTCTTAATGTAAAACAGCCTGTATGAAGCCCAAGCGCTTAAACCAAAAGACTTAGAATAACAGTTACAATTTAATCAGACTACGACCAAGCAGTAACAAATGCAGCAGAATAAATAAAACTGAGTACTTTTAAGAAAAGCAAAATAAAGTAGGAGGAAACACAAATACAGTAAAAGCAAATAAAAAAGTGCAAACATTTTTTTTTTAAGAGAGGAAGGAAGAACCTAAGTAGGCTGGCCTTTTCAAATCTTCTCTCTGTATTAAGTAGAGTGAACACTAGACTCAGAATATGATCTAACTGTGCTCAGTTAAGTGAGCAAATGAGATGGACCCAGGAGGAGTGTTCTAATACAGACTTACAGGAGGGGGCGGGCAATTCCAGAGCCACCAACACTAATACCAACACAGAAACACACAATTAGGAAACAGAAAAAGATGAGAATATAGTACTTTTAAAACTGCAAGTTTATACTTATCAAAATACTAAAATTCTTGTTGTGTCTCTTCTACCAGTAGGCAATGCAGTTTAATAATCATTTGAAAACTGTTTGCTTTGTTGTTTGCCTGTTTTATTTCGCTTTAATAAAACAGACAAGTAATTGGTCATACTGTCTGATGTCCAAAGTCTTCTGTGTATAATATATAAATTGTCCATTCATGTCCATTCCATAGAAAATTATTTTTTAACCAGATTAAGTAAAACAGCAGAAACAACTACTGACATCAAAGAAGGATTTGTTCTAAAAGAGATCAGGATGAGAATTCATGAAGGCAGAGCAAAGTGTACACCTCCATGATATGTCTTGGTGCCCTTGTGGTACTCAAACAATGGCCCTAACATGGTGCTGCATGATTCCCTAGCACAAAGAAATGCAGTACCAAGTCTGCTCAATGACCTTCATACTAGTGTGTGTGTGTGTGTGTGTGTGTGTGTGTGTGTGTGTGTGTGTGTGTGTGTGTGTGTGTGTGTGTGTGTGTGTGTGTGTGTGTGTGTGTGTGTGTGTGTGTGTGTGTGTGTGTGTGTGTGTGTGTGTGTGTGTGTGTGTGTGTGTGTGTGTGTGTGTGTGTGTGTGTGTGTGTGTGTGTGTGTGTGTGTGTGTGTGTGTGTGTGTGTGTGTGTGTGTGTGTGTGTGTGTGTGTGTGTGTGTGTGTGTGTGTGTGTGTGTGTGTGTGTGTGTGTGTGTGTGTGTGTGTGTGTTTCTTTGAATGTGTGTGCATAGGAGTATGAGTGGGGCTTAAGCAAACACAATGGGCTGCTGCTGTTGACTTCTGCAGTAAAGTGCAAATTTACACTAGTGGTAATTAAGGGTGATTCTGAGATAAACAAATTAGCTGATAATTAGGTATTTCCTCATTGGGGCTAACACATCTCTAAATACTCAGTTTCCCACAATGGGTAAAACATCCCTTTTGGCTGCAGCTCTTACCACCACTACCTGTGGGGTTCTTTCTGAAACCCTGCGGATGACTTCTCAATACACACATCTTTCTGGTAATAGAATATTCAACTCTAAGCTTGCAGATTCACTCAAGGTTTTGTGACACCGTTGATAAGTGATATGGTGCTTTTTTGTTTTCATTCATCAAGAAGATCCCAGTTCTGACACCATGGTTTCCTATTTATCTTCACTGGTAGTTTTAGAAATGCCAGGATGTACTGTTTAGACGAATAGTTGACTTTCATTTGAATGAATGAGGCAGCTGAACAGACATTGGGCATGATTATAAAAGACTTGCTCTCAGTGTGACAACTTACACTGAGAGCAGGCTAAGAGCAGGTATTTTCAAATCTGGCCGCTGGTATGAGCCTGTTTATAGAT